>NC_022018.1:32302748-32310785 GCF_000317375.1 Microtus ochrogaster
CTATGTTGATCCTCCCAATCCAAGAGCAGGGGAGGTCCTTCCATTTTCTGGTATCCTCTTCAATTTCTTTTTTCAATGCCTTAAAGTTCTTGTCAAATAGATCTTTCACTTTCTTGGTTAGAGTTACCCCAAGATATTTTATTATTACTATGTTCTTTAAGGAGAAAATTTCCCAGCAGATGTTGAAGTCTTTGGTGGTAATTTTAAATGAAAAGACATCTTTAACACATTCATGACCACATATGACAGGGTGGCTAAAGTACTCTGCTAGAGAAAACTTCCATGGTAAGGAAGACATAGTAGCACCCTTTCTGACACTTCACATAGGTATGTTCCTATATTTTGCCATTCATCTCTATCATCCAATCCACATCTAGCTTGTATTTTCAAGATTAAGAAACCTGGTCATTTATCCATGCCTACTGTTTTTTGCTGAGACAAGGCCTTGCTGCCTTGTTATGTAGCCGAGGATAGCCTTGAACTCAAAATCATCCTGCAGCAGTTTCCCGAATGCTGCCACTGTGGGCACACATCACCATCTCTAATCTGAATGAGTGAGTGAGTCCCTACAAAGAAACCACAGGACAATCCCAAGAAAACAGTTCATGTTACAGAAATGAACAAGCTGTCAAGTGTTCTGTATCATCAGTTAAAAGCTGCTGTCTTAAATCATGACTTCTTTTTTGAATGAATTTTTTTAAAGATAATAGCTGGAAAATTTGGGTGAAAAATTGAAAACTGGTGCAGTGAAAGATGATTTCTAAGGTTCTTTGTATTTCCAAAAGCATTCTTCCATGAGAAATACAGATCCCAGGATAGCAGGCAGCTGGGGACTGTTAATATTCCTGTTCATTTTATACCTGGGAAGAAAGATTCTGAATTTATATCTGCTCCTTAAAACATAAATTTATGCATCACATGATAAAATATTCGACCTGAGGGTCTCAGTCCTATCTTGAAAGAATACCTGGAGAGATGAGGTAGTAAATTGAATTTGTGGAAATATGGAGATAAAAAAGTTCCTAACATTTTAAGATAGGGAATAAAGAAATTTAAAAATAAATTAAGGTAGATGCAAATGCAAATGATAGGGGGAAATAAATAAAAAGGGCATGCTACCTTCAGAGTCAATAGAGACAATTCCATGCCATGAAAAAAAAAGGCAAATACATGGGCTGTATGGAACAGCTTGTTTCCTGGTTCCAGCTCTTACTAGGTAAATACTACCCAACAAGCTATGTGGATTGCAGCTAATTTTCACTACAGGTATGTCCATCTGCCTGGGGCAGCCTGTGCTTATGCATGCTGTCCCTACGTAAAATATGAATCATATACCCTGTCCCTCTTAGAAGTGTCTTTGTAACAATTTACTAGTTTACACGTTGGTCCCTGTGGAGGCATGAATAAACACATACTCACCCTAGACAGGTTGCTGATAGCATAGCAAAGAAGGGATCCCAGGCAAGTCTAGTTTGGTGAACCAACAGTTTATTGGGGTTACGTAACAGGAGGATGGGTGACACAAAGGCAGTTACATCACCAAAAAGTCTTCTACAGCATGGGTGATGACCGGTCATGAAATCTGCCTCCCTAGAGCTCTGTCCAATGTACAGGCAACTCCACTGGAGAGTTTTCTCTCCTCAGCAGCTGCTTTCATTGCCTTATGGAGGGTACACACGTTATTACAATCATGTCCTCATGTATCCAACTTGTCTTTATGGATAACGTTTTCTCTGTCATGCCCTGACCTATTCTGATATATTCAAATATTACCAATGAGCTCATTGCATGTATGTGTGCATGGGGTAGGGAGTGGGGAGTTGTTCTCACTTGTGTAGGCTTGTGTGGAGGCAAGAGGTAGACATCCAGATGTCCCCTTCATTGCCTTTCGACCTTGTATTTTGAGACAGGGAGTCCAATGAGTGTAGAGCTCTCCAGTTTAGGTAGATAGTTTGCCAGTGAACTAATTCCCAGGATCTGTGAGTCCATTTCTGGGTTCACAGGTCCATGTCACCATGCCTGGGTTTTACAGAGATGCTGGCAATCCAAACTCAGTTTCTCATTCATTTTGAACAGGCACTTTACCCACTAAGCTGTCTCCACAGTCCTTGTGAGTCCATTTTAAGACTCCATTCTAACTTTTTAAACATGTTTGCTATCAACATATGTCTTAAAATCCTGGGAAGTCATTGTTGTACTTTGCATAGCAACAGAGTTTGTTTCCAGTTATTTTCCAACCTTGGTAATGATACACAAGGAGAAGATTTTCCCAGATACTTCTATTAAATATGTAACTTCACAATAGACTCCCTTTATAATTTTGTGCATCTAAAATGCCAGTCCCTTCATTTCTCCTACTTGACAGTACATAATATATTAAAGTAGATTCTATTCATATAAACATCATACACTGGGATGGACAGCTATGCTATAGATAATGCCCCTACATGCTGGGTAACTATATATATAATTTTAATGTGAAATGCTATTTTTTGAGAGTTATGGGATTAAGGAAAACCAACACACATATAAAAGCTTTTTTTCTTGGGTCTGAAAAACTATAACACAATTTCTGGCTCTTAAGTTTCAGTAGAATTCTTTATTTCCTTTTCAAGTTCTTCCCCATTCAATGAGTTTAGAAAGCACGGTGCCATCAGAAAAACAAAGGCATCTCTGGTCCCTGTCATTCCCTCATGCCTGGAGAATCAGGACTGTGAGCAGATACAAAGTAGCATTATCTTCTAAATTCCATTCAGCAAGGGGTCCTCACTGCTGTGCAGCCCCTGGCCAGTGGCTCCATCTGCAGAGGCAGATGCCCGGAAGCACAGGGTTGCATGAACCTCACTGAGGTCTGCAGCACTTGGTGTATTCCAGGTGTTCTCTGCGCCAAAGAAGGTTTTTTCCCCCCCAAAAAAAACCTTTTTCTTTTCTTTCAGTTCTTTCACACACACACACACACACACACACACACACACACACACACACACACACACACACACACACTTCTAGTCAACTGTAGTGTGTAGCATCCAAATGAAGAAAGAAAACCACTTTTATAAAGAAAACCAGCTTCATTTTTTTTTTCTTTCTCAAATGGATCATAGAATTCTCTTCACAAAGGGAATGCTCCAGCTGAAGAGGGCCATCCAAAACTGAAAATCCCATGAAAGGGTTCAGAACTATAAACTAGAAGTTGAGGGACCCTGTCACCTGCTGCCACTTGTCCCTCTAATAATGGAGCGATTGCTAATTCATGACAGTAAGCCAGAGGGAGGGGATTAAGCAAGTGCCTGCACAACAGCAAGAAGTAGCACTTTGTTTCCCCCTGCTGCCATCCCATACAGGCAGCAGTGAGAAACAGAGGCTGTTCACCCCAGTATCCATGGAGTTGACAGGGCCCATCCTGGCATCCCGTCTGCTCCCATACAGTCAGTGCCCTCCCCATCACAGGGTTCAGTATGTGAGCCCTTGCACACTATCCTGGCTCGAATTAGCTGGATATACAGGGCCTCTTACAGCACCTGCTCAGACACTCAAATCCCAGCTCTGCTGGGAATTATGATCTAGCTCCGGTCTTTTCTCTCCCTTTGTAATTATGTTTAATCCCGCAGACACCTGCCTTGGCTTTGAGACACTACTGATAAAAAGAGATGAAAAGACCTTTTTATCCATTTGTATCCAAATCTTGCAAATAAACACTACGGGTCCCCGGTACGGGTCCCCGGTAATTGCACATGTCTGGGGGAATCTGGGGGAAGGTATGAGAAACCATGGATAAGGGAGATCATTCTATCTTCCAATGCTGTGGGTTTATCTTCACCTGGCCCCAAACACAGACATAAATAAAAGTAACTAAAACCATGTTAAACCCTCCCATTCCTGCAGCTCTGACAGCAGTGAGACTGAGATCTAGGTGATGTTACTGTTCTTGGTACAGCACTGTTTTAAAATGTGGTGTGTTCTCTGTTTTCTTTGACTAGGGATAAGACAGATAAATGTTAGACTACTTCATTTACTGAGACTCTGACTTGGAAATTTTACATCTCTAAACAGGAAAGTTCCTTGGAACTTGCACTATGACTCTCCCCACTTAACTTGATTCAAATTAAATTTCATCAAAACTGTTTTGAAATGATTTTGACATTAACATTGCCTTTATGCCAAAATATAGCATAAATGTTAGTCTTTAATTCTCTGAAATGTTGAGGTTGAAATTAAACATTTTAGATAAACCAAGCTTATTCAAAATTTCCCCCAGTATATAGTAGAAAAAAATAAGTATTTCTCCAGGTAAATAAGTAATGAAAAGATCCCAAGAAACACAGGACTTTACACTTAATCAAAATATGGTGGGAAAAAAACTTGGGAGACTGAGTAGAAACCCCAAGGGATTGCATATATTTCAAATAATATCGTCTTTAGAAATGACTACTTTTACTTCAGTGAGTGTGCATATCTGCAAATGAGAGAGAGGCAGAGATGAAGAGACAGAGAGACACAAAGACAGAGAGAAGAAGGGAGAGTGAGGATATGCCATGCGGCATGGGTGTGGTACAAGAGAGTTGGAACCCTTGGAGCTGGAGGTACAGGTGAGGGTGATTTTTGAGGCACCCAGTGTGAGTTCTGGGAGACAAACTAGGGTCCTGTGTAAAATGCTCATCTTAAACGCATGTACACACATATGACAATATTGATGACAAAAAATTGAATAAGCTGTACTTTGCTTTCAGGGGCACGTGGTTCTCATTTCTACTGCCAGTTCTAGTGGTCACAGGTAAAGACAGAGGTTTTTTGTTTTTTCAGCTTGCCAGTTATCATATGTGTCAGTTTAGACACAAGAATACTTTATTAGGACAATAGTGTTAGAGGTGATGCATTGCATAGAGCAGTGGTTCTCAACCTGTGGGTCATGACTCCTTTGGGGGTTAGACCTTACCTTTGGGGGTTAGAACAACTCCTTTGTTGCCTTAGACCATTAGAAAACACAGACATTTATATTATGATTCATAACAGTAGCAATATTACAGTTAGGAAGTAGCAATGAAAATAATTTTATGGTAGGAGTCACCACAATATGAGGAACTGTATTAAAGGGTCACAGCATTAGAAAGGATAGGAAGCACTGTCATAGAGGATTGTGGGTGTTTTGATGATGCTAAGTCTGTCTGGACATAGTTTAGAACTCAAATGTAAAGCTGGATGTGAGAAAAGCATAGATTTTTTAAAATTTGTATTCATTTTTATGAAACAAGGAAATGAAGCATGTGATATATGCATAGTAAGTAAAGTGATTTTCTCTGACTCCCCCTCTGTCTGCTGGGCACTCCGTGCGTGGTCAGTAGGGGAGGCACAAGGACCAAGCAGCTGCCCCTCAGATGTGACGTCTCTGGTGTTGTCCATCCACTGCACGCTGTGTGTCTTAGGAGTGTGAGGTATGGTGACTGGGCACCTGTCACAAAGAGGTTCTGTACTTGCTGTCTTCACCCTATGGGCTTTAGAATTCTGTGAGAGATTATAATTTGCATGCTCTAATTAACTTGGATTTTAAGTGTTGTTATCTTCTTTTTCCTAACTAAATTCTCATGAAATGGGCAAGGGATTTAGTTCTAATTCAGGGTCAAAGATAAAACAAATCACATAATCACTGTCAAAACGAAGATACTCTGGGCCTGATACTTGCCTGCCTCCAATGAGTTCATTATCATCTGCTTCAGGATGAGAGGGGAATGATATGAGATTTGAGTAGCAATTGGCATGCTAGAATTAATATTAAATAGAAGATTACTTGAAGCATAGATTGGGATCCACCATGATTCATGACAAGCTTTGCATTAACTATGTGTTCTGGGGTGGATACCAGTTAAGAACAGTTAAGAAAGCAAAGGACTTAAAAATAATATCCACTGTACCATGTCCAGCCCTTCACACTTTTTCTACTTTTTGTTAACTTAATAATTTTTATGCATATTAGCTCATTATATATGTGTGTGAGCATTCATGGACGTGAGTGTTTATGTGTGTTTATATACCATGCAGCCTAAGAGGCACGAGTTGATTACTGGTTCTTATCTGTGTGGTACTGATGAGTCACATAACCTCCCAGATACCTGTTATCTCATGTAGAAAACGATGCTCACTTACCATATTCAAGTTAATTGTTTGGTTTCATAACACTTACTGATGCTTAACTTCAGGAATCTTCTGCCAGCTTTTTAATGAAAAATGAAGAGGTCCAATATACCCTCTCCGAGAAACCATAACCAAGGACCTGTCTGATAGACTTTTGGTACACACACACACATACACACACACACACACACACACACACACACACACACACACACCTACAGACACACACACACACACACAGTTGTCAATGTAAAGTCACAATCAAATATGATATCTGCTTAAACTTGGGCTGATCTGAATTCTGCCAGTACACATTCAGAATGGGACATTTGGTGGCCAGTAAACTATTTATTTATTTTACACAAAGCAGCTGTAGTTAAGCAGCTGACCAAAGGCTGTGTAATCAGTGTGAACAGCAGAATTAGTAAAGCACACTGGGTTTCTTCAGTACTGGCTGAAGGATTACATGTGCCTATTTAATTTTCCTTTATTAAAGTCTGCCCTAAACATGGCAGTGTTAGCAGGAGGGTTATTAGTGACTTATTTGCTTCATTAAAATTTATGACACGTTTTACGTTCACCATCTGGGGCAATGTCTCCCCACCTCACTGTTAAAATATAACTTAAAACCATGTCTAGTACTGATAATTGCTGAAAAGAAACTTTAAACGTAAAATTCTTCTATTTCAATACCAGAATTGTCCTGCCAGAAATTCAACACCTAAACAATGGAACAGAAAAAGCAGTATTTTCTGTCCTGCCACAATCACTGTGAAAATACACAATTGTATATTCCAGTTTCTTTGCTATAAACTTCTTGCTTATAGGTAAAGAAAAAACAAGGATGGTGTGGGTACTATTATTTTAGAAGTTACAAACCCTATGGGGGGGAAATGGAAGAGCTTAAAATATCAATGGCAGACTACTATAAACCTTGTTCTCCTGGGGTTAAATCTGGGCATGTTTTGGTTTTTAAAGTGTAAAAATGTAAAATAATTGAATTAATTTAAACTAAAACATTGTGATATGTAAGAGGCTGCTGATGTTTTAGAACATGTCTGATTAGCCAAAATGTTCTGTTTCAGTTTTGGTGAAAGATTAGCAAAGCTGTGCCTAGGTACAGCCTTAACTTCCGTGTTAGTTTGAGTAAAAAGGGCCCCCCACAGGTCAGTAGGGAGTGTACTATAGGAGGTGTGGCCTTGTTGGACAAAGTGTGTCACTGGGGGCAGGCTTTGAGATTTCAGATGCAAGCCATGCCTAGTGTGGTTCTCTCTCCTGTTGACTGCAGATCAAGATGTAGAACTCTCAGGAGCTTTTCCAGCACCATGTCTGTTTGCATGACACCATGCTCCCGCCATGATGATAATGGACTAAACCTCTGAACTGTAAGCCAGCCCCAATAAAATGTTTTCCTTTATAAGAGTTGCTGTGGTCCTAGTGTCTCATCTCAACAATAAAGCCATAACCAAGTGGGTGGAGGAGAAGACTCTCGAGTAGTTGTGAAATCCGCTTCACAGTGGCGCCTTCAGATGAGGGGAGAGATCTCTGAGGTGTTACTTTCTGTTCCAAGGAATATGAATGGCATTGACTAAATAGTATTTTACTTAAAACATATGCACATGTATGTATCATATATATAATATAACTTTGTATTGTTTGTGATAAACTCTAATGAGGCTTACCAACCTCAAATATTTAGGCTGTAATATCCATTACTCTTTCTCCAGATGTCATGCTATCTTTTCAAATATTTATCATCAAAATTTCAATATAATAAGAACTTGAAAAAAACAGAAAAATTAAGAGTGCTCTTTTCAAAGACAGCAATTGCTATTTTTGTTTTTTTTTTTCTTAATTTATTTATTTATTGAGGATTTCCGCCTCCTCCCCGCCACCGCCCCCCCCGCC
>NC_022018.1:32311695-32313865 GCF_000317375.1 Microtus ochrogaster
GGGTACACCCATATTTTTGGTTTTTAAATCAGTTTTTTTGATGTTAATACATAAAGTGATGAATTTCATTGTGACTTTCTCATGCATGTTTTTTTTCTCTTGGTCATGAGGGTCTCATTTAGGCCAAACTGTTTCGTGTTTACAAGGTAGATAAAGATGGCGTCGAACTTCGCATCCTCCTGCTTCTACCTCTGACTGGTAGAACCACAAGTCTACTTCACTTGAAGTCTTGCTCTGACTTCATGCATGTTAAGGAAATGCCCTACCAGCTGGGCCACACCATCCTCTCTTACTTTGCTGTAATTCATTGTCTTCCCGCAGCCACGTTCCCCGCCCCTCTGCCCTCCATTATTGGTCCCTTCTTTCTCCAACCTAACTCCTCTTCTATTTTTATGCCACATGTAAGTAATCAGTTATCCTCAAGAGAGTAAGTTCAGAGCTCATCTTCTCCACTGTGTTTATATTTTCTCATGCATGAAAGGTGGAAAAAGAGTACTTTGCAGATGTAATGCAGAGTGCTGTGAAAATCAATGAGGATATGATTGCTGAGCCTTTCACGGAGGCTCAAGGTTCTATTCAAAAGCAGTTGATTACCTGAGGGTGCAGCCCTGTGGATCTACACTCAGGATGCTTGAGAACTCCAGTCTGATATTTTATCACTAAAACAAACTTATCAATTAAGTAAACAAAAGTCGTTTGCATTATTCTATGTAAGGAACACAATGTTTGTTTTAGTGGAAATGTTGTCTGAGGTCTCAGTGCATCCCTCTAGATAAGGACTAAAAGGCTCAGGCAGAAGAAAGAGCTGAGCTTTAAGAAGCTCCAGAAAAAGGTCACAGAGACTTCTGTGGAGACTCACTGCAGAAGAAGCTCAATAGCCTTGCTTCCAGGTAGTCTCTGCTACCTCTAATCTAGATGTGTGACCCTTTCTGGGAGCCCATTTCATCATTGGGGATCTGCCAAAATGAAGTTAGAAATAGGAATATAGGAATATATCAGTAAGCATGGGAAGGAAATCAAAACAGATTATATACATTTGTATTTTATCCTATTTTGTGACTTGCTTGCCTGGCACTATCTTCCTGTCTCAGCCTTTCAAGAGCTGCAAGGGAAGGCCTGAACCGCTAAGTTTTCTGACCTGAATCTTTGATTGTTTCAACTAAGTTTTGGATGAAGCAAAGTCCAGTGGGAGATAACACATATATTTCCACCTCTCAACTCAATAACACAGTTATGTCTGTGAGTCCTAGGCAGGAATCTTTAAGAAATTATATCAATCAGTCTACTTTTAGTGTTTTAGTCTTTTCTAAGCACCAAAATTTTTTTTATGTCTTAATTCTCTGTTTCTTTGATAAAATTTTGTGATCAAAAGTGACCTAAGGAAAAGTATACCTAGAAGACCCTTCAAGGCAGATGGGCTGTTTTTTTATTTTGTCGACTTGACACAAACTAGAGCCATCTGGAAAGAGGAACTTAAATTGAGGAATCGCCTCTATTGAACTGGGCTGTGGCCAAGGCTGTGAAGCATTTTCTTAATTCAATTAATGAATAAGTCTATCTCCCTGTGGGGAGAGCCACCCCTTGACAGGAAGTCTTGACTTGCAAAAGAAATTCAACTGAGCAAGCCTTGGGGAACAAATTGGGAAGTAGCTACCCTCCATGTTTCTGATTTAGTTACTACCTTTGGGTTTCTGCCTTGACTTTCTGCCCTGACTTTCCTCAACGATAGCTGGTAATGTGTTAGTTGAATAAATGCTTTCTATCTCTTGGTCCCTTTTGGCCAGTGTTTTATCACTGCAACAAAAAGCAAATTAGGATGTGGCAGGGTGGGTTGGGGAAGCATGGTAGCAGGTGGCAGGCATGGCAGAGGGAGCATGAAGCTGAGAGTTTGAACCTTTAAATCATAATCATGGAGCACACTGAGTAAGCCTCAAGTAGTAAGAGGCTTTAAGCTCTCAAACTCAGCCTCTAGTGACTTAAGTCATTCAGTAAAATCGCATGGCCTAAACCTTCTCCAACTGCATCACCTTACTGAAATAGACACAGATTATTTTGGTGCAAATATACGAAAAAAATCTAGCCGGGCGATGGTGGCGCACACCTTTAATCCCAGCACTCGGGAGGCAGAGGCAGGCGGATCTCTGTGAGTTCGAGACCAGCCTGGTCTACA
>NC_022018.1:32314294-32315660 GCF_000317375.1 Microtus ochrogaster
ATAATTAGATACTTACTTTTTCAATAAAAAGATGTAGGCAACTACAAAATATCATTTCTTTTCTAATAACAAGAATAGATCCCTAATTTTAAAAATTCATTATTTTGAGCATCAAAGAGCTTGAATCAAAAGGCAGTTTGGGTGTCATATAAATAAGTATACATTTATACTGAGCCTTCTGGAAGCTTTAAAGTCCTTCACCAAGATGTGAAGCAAATTACCTATGAAATAATCAGCAGAACAAAGACCATTTAGAACATCTAATGCAGTGTGCATGTTCATATGTAGAAATGTCAGGACATGGCAGAAAATACTTTGAAGCACAAGAAAATTTAACATTAGAATTTGTAAATTATAACTGAAGAAGTAATTTGAGGAGAATTTCAAATATTAAATGTTTACATTAGATAAAAAGAAAGATTTCCAAGCCAATATCTCAAATAGCATCTTTATAAATTTGAAAATAAAGAGCAATTAAATTCAAATAACTCTGGAAGAAATCAATAATAAGGATAATAGTAAACATCAATTAAATAGAATGTGTAAAACAGAGAAAAATCAAAGCCAGAAAAACTTTGTTGAAATGATGCAATCAAAAATTGCTATCCAGAATGATCAAGAATAAGAAAGGAAGAAGTAAAAATAGAAGTGAGAATGAAAGCAGTCACTACAGTTAATACAGATGATAAAGGGATGGCATTCGAGATTATAAACAATCTTAAGAAAGTAGATTTTACAGGAAAGATGAAAATGACAACTAATTAAAAGATGTAAACTAAAAGCTACCTCATGAAGAAACAGATTGCCTTAATAGTCTTAAATCAATAAAATAGACTTGTATACAATATTTCTTTATAATAAAAATTTAGGTCATATTATTTTACTGTTGACTTTTACTTTATAATTGGCAATAAATAATTCTAACTCTACACAATATTTTTTATTGATTTTTATTGAGCTCTACATTTTTCTCTGCTCCCCTCCCTATCTCTCCCCTCCCTTTCAACCCTCTCCCAAGGTCCCCATGCTCCCAATTTACTCAGGAGATCTTGTCTTTTTCTACTATCCATGTAGATTAGTTCTATGTATGTCTCTCTTAGTGTCCTCATTGTTGCTTATGTACTCTGGGAATGCGATTTGTGGGCTGGCTTTCTTCGCTTTGTATTTTATTTTATTTTTATTTTTTTATTTTTTTTATTTATTTATATTTAATTAAATATGTACATATGTAGTTAATGAAAAGAGGCCATGAACTTGACGGAGAGCATAGGCTTCTTTTCTTTTTTTTTTGTTTTGTTTTGTTTTTTTTTTGTTTTTTTTTGTATTTTCTTTTTTTTTTTATTAAGAAAGAAAAAAAATTTTCCGC
>NC_022018.1:32317405-32319324 GCF_000317375.1 Microtus ochrogaster
ACTGACTGGGAGAAGATCTTCACAAACCCCACAACAGACAAAGGTCTGATCTCCAAAATATATATATTTTAAAAAAAATTATGAGAGATTACATGTGATAATTGTCTTTCTGGGTCTGGGTTACCTCACTCAAAATGATGTTTTCTAGTTTCATCCATTTGCCTGCAAAATTCAAGATGCCATTATTTTTTTCTGCTGTGTAGTACTCTATTGTGTAAATGTAACATATTTTCCTTATCCATTCTTTGTTCAAAGGGCATTTAGTTTGTTTCCAGGTTCTGGCTATGACAAACAATGCTGCTATGAACATAGCTGAGCACATTTCCTTGTGACACGATTGAGCATCCTTTGGATATATACCCAAAAGTGGTATTACTGGATCTTGAGGAAGGTTGTTTCCTAGTATTCTGAGAAATCGCCACACTGACATCCAAAGGGGCTGTGCTAGCTTGCTGTGGGAGCATGTACATAACAATATGAAAGAGTATAAGTTCTACACACAACATTCAATCATAAACCTTTATATGTGCTCAATTGGGCATTGATATGAAAGTGTATACCTTTATCAATGTCCAGAGAAGAAAGTGTTTAAGCCTAAGTTTGACCAAATATATCAAAAGAAGACTAATCTTTCCCCCAAATTCTGAAAAACAAAATATAAGAGCATCTAAGCAAATGGGTTTATATATTTTGTTCATGTAACAGTGATGAGAGCTATTGAAGGCCAGCCTCAATGCTCTCGCAGGGTTCAGAAAGAAGGTTGTAGTCGGCATGAGGCTCAAAAGATCTGAGGACAAAAAAAATCTCTCACTCTGTACTTCTTTGTTCCAGTTTCTTTACTGTTATACTTCTATTCTATTCTCCTGTCCTACTTCTAAATCATCCTAGCTTCCAAACTCTCTTTTCCCCAGGAGTCTAGAAACAATAAAGAAAATGCATAAGTTATCTCTCATTAGTCAAAACCACATTCCTAGGGCAAGTGATGGAGAGTTGAGCCATAGACATGACAACACATGGGTCCAAGGTTACAGACGTGAGTCTATGACCAGAGGGTGGGAGGTATAGTGTCCACTGAGATAAACTTTGAGACATAGGACTTTTGTTAGCAGACCTGGCAAGCAAAGAATTGACGTGCTTTTCTTTAGTAACCCAAGTTGGACATCCTTTGCTCTGACCTTGTGCATAGCTGTAAGGCTTGAAACCTGTGACCTTCTTGCAAAATTTCTTTAGTCTAGTTTTAACTTGCTCTGAGGTGAAAGTGAGCTAATTGTGTGCTGTTTGTGTTAGACTGAGGAGAAATTGTTATTTTTGATATTAGTCTGAGTAAAAAGGAACAAAGCAGGGTTTTAAGTGTCTATAGTCCTCATGGGTCAAATAGATCCAGTTATGGAGCATGTCCCAGTTCTAGCATATATATGTTCTGTATATCAAAGCTATACAGCTAAATGAAAAGTCATCTTCCTGACCACTCACAGATATATGTGCCCATGAGATTGAGATGCAACTATGACATTACATATATACATCACATGAGATTGCACACTACAATGCAGGTACTGGGAAGACACCAAGTTGCTTTAGGAAAAGTGAACAACAGTTTTCAGAGTCAATGGTCCTTCAGACTTTGTCTGGACAAGATTAACCTCCATCAGATAATTATTCCTCTGGTGGGTTGACATCTGAACACTAGTTGTTACCTGCTGTAACTCACATGGTCTCTGACATAATAGAAACCCCAAATGATGAGGTTATATATGATTTTAATTTCTTTAAAGATTCAAGGTAATCCAATCAAATTCAAAATCACAGTAGTTTCTTCTTCTTCTTTTTCTTCTTTTTCTTCTTCTTCTTCTTCTTCTTCTTCTTCTTCTTCTTCTTCTTCTTCTTCTTCTTCTTCTTCTTCTCCTCCTCCTCCTCCT
>NC_022018.1:32319424-32322995 GCF_000317375.1 Microtus ochrogaster
TCCTCCTCCTCCTCTTCCTCCTCCTCCTCTTCCTCCTTCTCCTTCTTCTTTTTCTTTAAAATCAACAGACTTTTGATTTTAAAATTTATATGAGAACAAACACAATCAGGAGATAATAGTGTGTCTGTTTCTGCTTTTGCATTAATTCTTCTGCTTGGTGTTTACAAACAACAAACAAGCAAACTGAATTTTTAATTTTGTGTCTGGTTAGTTTTTTATTAACTTGAATTAAACCTAGATATTTCTGGGAAGAGGTAATATCAGTTGAGCAAATTGTCTCCATCAGATTGGCATGTTGCCAAGTCTTTGGAAGCATTTTATTAATGATTGACATGGGAGGGACCAGCTAAGTGTGTGTGATGCCAACCTTGGGCATGTGTTCCTGGGGTTTATAGGAAAGTATGCTAAGTAAGATAGAAGGAACAAGCCAGTAAGTATCACTCATTTGTGGTCTCTGCTTCAGTTCCTGCTTCTAGGTGATTGCCCTGCTTGGGTTTCTGCCATGACGTTGCTCAGTTATAGTGGTATCTTATTTGTATTTTAATAAATAAATCTTGCCTGAAGACCAGAGGTCACAAAGCTAAAGCCTGACTAGAGGTCAGGTAATGGAGACACACACCTTCAATCCCAGGATTTTGGAGGTAGATGAAGATGGATCTCTGTGAGTTCAAGGCTACCCTGGGCTACACAAGATCATGAATTCGTTCCTGTCTTCTCCATTCTGTCCTTTTCACATTTCTTCAAATTTTTAACTCTTCCACATGTATTTTAATTTCCCTGTTCCCATGATAGTGCTGTTTCTAATTTCCCTGATGATATTTTCCAGTGTGAAGAGATTTTGTTGTATGATCTTGATTATGTTACTAATAGCTACTACTGTGCTAATTCTACCATTTAGTTTGCTTCTGAGTTTCCCAATGTTTGTTTTATGTTACACACAGAATAGCTTCTCCTTCCATCTTTCTCTTTATTTGAGTCCTTTGGGATGGAATTCTGGCCATTACCAATAATACCTACGGGAATTCTAGGCCTAGTATGCTACTCTTAAGAACTTTCTGTTATTTTTTGTTAACTCTTAGTTTCCCAGAGCTTTTCACCCTTAGAGATGATAGCAATTTAAATTTTATTTTTATCCCTTCCAGGATTGATTGCAGTTTGCACAATATGTGAATTGTAACATTCATGGGTCTCACAGGACTCAGTTAACCCTAGGCAGCTTTTATACATAAAGCATGAGTGTGAGAATTCCCCTCTCCCTGAATCTTTCTATTCATGCATTTTTGCTTATGTGTAGAAAAGTAAACATTAAAAAGAGAACTTACAATAACCTCACTAATGTTAAATATTGGAATAAAAGCACTCTTTTTTTTGTTACCATGACAAATATCCTGACAGAAGCAACTCGAGTGAGAAAGTGGTTTAGTACATGTCACATCAATTACATATGATGATGTAATTATATATGACATCAAGGCTCCAGCGAGGTTGCAGAAGAAGGTTGAAGCAACTGATAACATCGCACTTGCAGTCAAGAGGTAGGGAACAATGAATGTCTGTGCTTACAAAATGAAAGAGTGCCAGCCAATTTACTTTCCTGATTTTCATCTGTTAGACTCTACTTGATACCCTGACAGCCATGATGAAACAACTTTCAATCAAGGAGCTATCTTGACTACCCTTATACTTGTATCAACAAATTTCAATACCTAGATGCTTTGAAGAAGGTATATACAAACTACAGATGTTTGCTGTTGTAACCCCGGTTTTTGAAGGGGAGTCTCTGCTCATAACTGTTTCAACCATCTTACATATGAATTCTCCTACAACCATTTCTACCCTGTCTAGAGGGAGAACACTTTCTGTGATGACTTAGCCACTAAACTATTGTGACTGGTGCAGCACAACCTTCAAAATCATTAAGATCTACTGTGTTTGGTGTAAATACTATTTTTCTAGCTGAATAACAAGCTACTTGGCTCAGTTGAGAGTTGCTTAGGAACAAATCCCCCATGCTGCCCTTCTGGTATCTCATCCTTACACCTAATAAAAGGCTTCTTTCAGGTAATACATGCTTCCCTTTATTAGAGTAGGCTGAGCCAGATAGACCCATAGCCAAGCTGTATGGAAAGAGTGATGAAAGGGTGGGGTAGGGGTGGAGGTGGGGCAGTTAAACTACAGAAGAGGTAGTACCCTGGTAGAGGCTGAAGCTTAGATGTATGATGTGGGATTTCCTTCTGTGTATGTGTTGTTTTTATTGGCTAATGAATAAACCTGTTTTGGCCAGTGGCTTAGCAGAGTAAAACCAGGATGGAAATCTGAACAGAGATATAAAGAGAAAGTAGGTGGAATTAAGGGAATGCCATGTAGCTGTCAAAAGAGTAACACACCAGCACCATTAAGCTATAGCCTAGTGGCATACACAGATTAATAGAAATGAGTTAATTTAAGATGGAAGAGCTAGCTAGGAATACGCTTGAGCCACTGGTCAAACAGAGTTTTAATTAATATAGTTTCTGTGTGATTATTCAGGCCTGGGTGGCTGGGAGGCCAACTCACAGTCTCCATTTATAGTTGTAAGTTAACACAGAACAGACATGGTGAGAATGGTGTTGGCAGCAGCTGATGGCAGAGCAATACTGAACCAGCTGCAGCTGGGATGTGACTCCACAGTGTCAGTGTAGAGTTGCCAACTGCAGTTTTAGAAGTCAAGGTCTTCTATCTTAGGTCCCAAAGAGGTTAAAGAAGCTGCTGGCAAAGGCTAGTGAATCCTGACTTCCCAAGAATAAGCAAGATTTATAATATTTATACCAGAGAATTAATGGTCTTAGGACCCCAGACCTAAACAACAGTTGTGACCTTAACATCATAAGTCAAAGTGTCACTGTGCACAATGCCTGTATGTGACTTTAATAGTAGGGGTTCCACCTGCTGCAACCATAATTGGAGGCAGCTACTGCCTGCTTAAACATTGTTATCTGCTGAGTACCAGTCAGAGGAAAACTCCACTACCACTTCCTACTTCTTTTTTTCTCCTTCTTCACCCTCCTCTTTCTCCTACTTCCTCCACTTTCATTTTGGCTCTTTCTTTCTTATTTGTTCATTTCTCTCCAGGTAAAGCACAAGAGTTAAAAGGACCCATCCAGCTGATGAGTAATGTTTGTAGCTGGACTGAGTCTACACTAGGAATATCCCTCCATGTGTTTCTCTTCCTGAACGTTGTGTCTGTCCCTCTTTGCCTCTTTCTTCCTTTTTTTCAATCTCTTTCTCCTCCCCATCTCACTGTTCCCACCCCTCTCTCTCCCCCTTCATCTTTTTGTCTTGTTTTTCTTTCTCATGTCTATGCATGTATAGATATATATGTGTGCATATGTATGTGTGTATCTTTTCCCACAACAGTGAAAATAAAAAAACAAGCCCTTGTGACATTAGATGGAGCAAAATCCCAATTATCTCACACAACTGAAGTTTAGAAAATCAGCCGGGCAGTGGTGGCGCATGCCTTTAATCCCAGCACTCAGGAGGCAGAGGCAGGTGGATCTCTGTGAGTTTGAGACCAGCCTGGTCTACAAGA
>NC_022018.1:32323095-32356712 GCF_000317375.1 Microtus ochrogaster
AAAATCATTACCTGCTAGTATGTGATATATTTTCAATGATGAACTATCTATTCAGATCATGAGTAAAATGAATTGCATAAAAGAAAGGTTAGGAGACTTTCTTATTTGTCTTATGTTTTAAGAAATTTTTATTTCAACAGAGAATGGAATACTATTAAAATCATATCTTTCTCCATGATTGTAAATCCACTTTTAAATAATCTGAAATTTTCATGTTAGATTTTGGAATTCCAAAGAAAATTAAATCTTAAATCTCCAGGGATAAATAGGCATGTTCTTCATGGGATCATTTGACTATCTGAACCTCATTTTTCTTTCACTGCACAAAGATGCTGTGATGTTGACACCTGGCATCTGGATAGCAGATGTGAACATTAAGCATCCACTCGTCCCTTTCCCTCTGCTGTTTGTGGTGATATTTTTGTTGTGCTCTTACAAATAAAGCTTGCTTGGAGATCAGAGAGACAAAGGAGCAAGCCCTAGCCACCTCTTACCTTGCCAATTTTTCAGTTGAAAAAGTCCGAGCTCTTGTTTCTGCTCCTCCTTATCATCTCCTCTCTCCACCCAACCGTACCACTTCCTCTTTCCTCCTCCCAAGTGCTGGGGATAAAGTGTTTGCCATCACTGCCTGGCCTCTAAAATTAGTGACTAGCTCTGCACTCTGATCTTCAAGCAAGCTTTATTTGTTAGAGCACAAACAATCACCACAGCTCTTGACTGTAGATTGGATGTGACTAGCTGCTGCCTTGATTTCACTGAAATGATCAATTACGACCTGTTTTGTCTTTAAATCAGATTTTTTTTTTTCTGGATTGTATTTTACTCAGCTCAGGTTGGTCCTGAACCTGCCATCCTTCTGGAATGCATGGGAATGCACAGCCACCCACTGATCCTCATGTAGTTGTTTTTCCCTAAAACCTTCCTTCGGAATCCCAATTGGAGTTTAAGGGGATATAGGTAATAAGCTAGAATCCACTAGGGTTAACATACTGCTCTAAAAAAGTTAAACGTTTTTGCATTTGATTTCTAAAATTCCTTAATTGTGTGTGACTATCCTCTCTGTGAGTTATGCCCTGATAGGCACAGCCAGTCCTTTGTTAATTTGAGCACTGAAGAGTGGAAGAGCAGAGCCACTCTGCCTTGCTGAGCCTACAGTGTTGATAATCTCCTCTGCCTCGTGAGTGCTTCTGAGTCTTGCAAGGAAAGTTAATTAGAAAATGTCAAGAAAGCTCTCCAGGATCCTCAGAGGGAAGAGGATCATGTGACTACAATGTGTCATTAGTGTAAAAATAAAACTCTTCCTAACCCCGTAGCTCTTAAAGGGTCTTAACAGCCTGCTAGCACATTTACGAAATACAGTTATAGACTCCTTGCTAAACTGGAAGCCATCTCAAGACATGAGAGGATCCCTTCTCTGCCTCATGGGAGACTACAGCTTCTCCATCTTATATGAGTTACCAATCTGTTTCTAAGATCTCTATAGATACAATTCCCAAATTGACTCCAAAATTCGCTTCTATTACTTTGTATCTCTTGGTCACACTATTATGTCCTTTTAGTCCAAAGAGAATATGATGGCAGATATACATTGGAATCAGTTACAAATTGCTGGCCTCCATGGCTTTGCACAGTTAAGGTCAGTACTGTGTACTTGAGCGGCAGCAAGTTTGGATTTGACCCTGAACTCAGGTCCATTTTTGTGTGACAAAGCTTTCATTTGAAATAATTTCCTCACAAAATCTTTAAGATCTCTCTGCCACAGGAAGTAGAAAAGATGTTCATATCTCCCATTCTGTTTTCAACTGTGTTGATATTTATCATACGTATTATAGACCAAAATCAGATTTAAGTTTTAAATTAATGTTTAATTGTATGACTATGTGTGTATATCTAGGTGTATGTGTATATACCATGTGCAGGCAATGTACACAAAGGACAGAAGATGGCTTTGGATCTTCTGGAGCAGAGATACAGAATGTTGTGTTCTACCAGTTGTGGGTTCAGGGAAATAAACCTCAGCCTTCAATGGGAGGCAAACACATCTAACTGTTAAGCCACATCTCCAAGCACCAAATCAAATTTCAAAATGAAGTCATGGCTGCACATGAGCTGTAAGATAAGGAATTTTTATTTAAAGAAACATCTTGGTGATTTACTACAAATATTCATTAAAAGTAAACTAAGAAACTTTCTATGGTAGCACAACATTCAGAAAAATATTAAGACAGACCAAATAGATTTATATAAGAAAAATGAATGCGTATACAGTTTAGTATTGATAGGTATGTATTATTTGGGAGTGACACCTATTTGAGAATAGTCTAGAACTTGGTTTCTTCAAATAAATTTTAAAGAAACCCAAATCAGTCATCAAGGGAATCATTTGCATGTATCTTCCAAGCAGAGACGGAATTTCCTTTCATTACTTTCTGATCCATTTTCTCACATATTCTCTGCCTTATGTCTCTTCCTATGCCTCTATTCTTCAGTTCGTTTCATATTACCTCTAGACTTTATTTTTTTGTGGAGCTGTTAGCCTTTAAAAATCCTTTCCATACCAGGAACCAAGCAGTTAAAAGAGTGCAATGCTCTTGCATGGGACCTGTGCTCAGTTCTTAGTGCCTGCACGGGGCTTTTCATAACAACCTGTAACAAATCAATGAAACCATATGTAGACTTTCAGGGCATTTTCTTTGTTTCTGCTTCTGTTTTTGTTTTGTTTTATTTGGTGACGGGGAACTTAACGTTGTTCCTAATTTATTACATTTTTTTTCTTTTCAAACTCTAAATTTTTATTTATGGTTTCTTCTAAATCACAATTTTGTCTTATTTTGATGACAGTGTATCATGGTACTGAGCTTTCCAAAGTATATTTTATGACATCAAATTCTTGACATATTTATGGGAGATACACACAAACATATGTATCTGTATCTTCATGAACAAATGGATTTGAAAAGCATTTTGCTAAGCAGAATTAAACAGCTTTGTTTATTGCAAAATTCATAAGTCCAATTTATTACATTTTTATGTATCTATTTAGTATTTGTCTGGACAAGCATGGGGTATATGTGGCTGTCAGAGCACATCCCCATTGGCAAGTCAGTTCTCTCCACCAACCACATTGTTCCTGGGGATCAAAGTGAGGTCCTCAGACTTGACAGCCAATGCCTTTACCTTCAGAGCCATCTCACTTGCCCTGAAAACTGAATTTTTACCCAACACCACATGAACATCCAGGTTTGGCTTTTCCCAGTAGCCATGATTTAAACAAACATGTTCTGGGACTTAGCTTTTCACATAAAGGTGCATTGTCAGAGGTTTTATTTGAGACTGCTATTAACTAAACTCCTCCCAGGGCCTTGTAAAAGATCGCGTTTGAATTATAAGTAGACATATCCAATTTCCCACATTTCGCAAGCTGAAGTGGAATCTCACTTCCTCCACTAGCAAGGGAATGGCCCCTATATTTATTTCTATGGATTCCTGTTATGAGTTGTGGGGAGGCATTAAAAGTATGATTTTTTATGTGTGTTTGTACACATTAGACTCATCTTAAAGCTCTGTAATCAACAACTTGTCCTAAATGGCTTTTGATGTATACACGGCTCATTAGGTAAAGGTCAAGCTGGACAATGTGCTGTTAATTTCCCTTTGCTAGAAAAATCAATAACTGCAACATCATTCATTAAATCTGACAGGAGCCAAGAAAGGTAGATGTGAAGAGCAAGTCAATACTTACTCCTGATAGGACTGACTTGCTGTGGGGAAGATATAAGACATCAAGGGTTTTTTTTTTTTTTATGTGTCTTGTTCAACCCAATACCCTATTCTGGCTTTAGGGAAGAGCATTTTATCTCATGGGCCTTCAACTCTGATCTGGCTTTGGGTTTCTGTGTGTTACTACTGAATGTTCTACTCAGGAAAGAGATTTACATTTAGTTCCTATGCATTAAATGGAGTCTTTTGCACTTTTATTTTATTAAGATTAAACTGTGTTTAAGTATTTTCAAATACATTTATTTCAATAAGTACCTTGCAGATTAGAAAATTACATTTACCCCCCCCCCCATTATAGTAATTAGCAGACCTTCTGATGCATGCATTCTAGAGGGCTCTGGGGGAATTCAGTTACTCACACAAATGCTGAAGATGTGCTTGCCTTGCTTTTCTTATCCCCAGGGCCCTGAGTTATGTGTGCATTTTCTTGGACCCAAACACTGCTTTGACACTGATGTTCATATTCACAACTATCTTTGATTTTACAATTTGGAGATGTCTTTGTAATAAAAATATTAAACAACATCATTCATCCTTTCAATGCTCTTTTTATTTTGTTGTGTTTTGATTAGTGTATGTGTGTGTGTGTTGTACACATGAGTATGCATTGTGTGTACTCAGTCAGCCACTGTACAGGTTGGCAGAGTTTTTTTTGTTCAGTAGGTCCTTGGTCTCCCAGGAAACCCTCTGTCATATTAGAGCTGTCTTCATTTAGCATTAGGATACAGTCCAATACAGAGAGAATTGGGGCCACAAGATAAGTACCTGACCATGTTGAAAGATGTTATTTATAAAAACCATAATGGAGATCAAGAGAAGCAACCACACATGAGGAATGTAAAAAGTGAGATGCTGATTTATGAGTGTGTATGTGTTGTGAAGAATAAAAAGTATTCCATCATTTCCCTTTGTTCACACTTGCTATAACTTCATCGAAGATTGAAAGAAAGCACCAATCTTGGGTTGCTCTCTAAAATGTCTAGAACCTGATGCCTTGTGTCCTTTTCTTAATTTTCCCCATCTCAGTTTGTGCCTTATTCACTAAATAGATAGCCTGTGTCTGTCCCAGATACATGCCAAGGGCCCAAAATTTACATTTGCTGGTCACTATGTCTGAAACACTCAACCGTTGGAATGACTTGTGCCGTTTTTCATCACTCCGGTTTTTGTTTAAATTTTGCATACTAATAAGGTCTTTCCCTCATATCTCCAAAGGAAAAAAAAAAAGATGATGCCTCAAACCCAAACAGGCCTTGTGCTATTATGACCATTGTTGCAGAATATATACCAAACAGGTATAATATGCTTAAAAATGTGCCTAGGTGCTAAAGAAACAATAGAATGGGTATAGACAGTCATAAAAATAAATAAAGAGTTTAGTAAAATAAAGTCTTTAAAGAAAGAGTTAAGTAATACAAGAAAATAAGTTAAGTAAGGATGGGAAATATATAGAACACATTGATCCTGTTTATTGCTTTGTTGACCTTAAAATTTTTGAATGCCGGTGAGGGAAGGGTAAATGCTGCTAAGAGACATTGCATTGTAGAAACAAGCTCCTAAATAAACAAACCTATATATTTTAAAGATGCCTTAACTTCAGATAGGAGGTTAGGAAATATGTTTCATTCAGGAAGCCTTGTTTCTATAGGAAAAAAAAGCTATAGATTTCATCAAAATTAATAAATGTCAGATTTGATTGGGGGAGACGTTCTGAAAATCTTGGCTACAAACACAAAGAAAGAAATCAAGTGAAACTATAGTACAGGTGATGTATATGTTGATCCATCGACAGGGGAACAGCTCTCAAACTTAATGAGACATGATGATAAAATCTTGTTGGCTACAGACTTATTGTTACATGCCATCCTTTAATATGGTATGGCTAGAGATTTATGTTACAGTTTGGTTATGCAGTCCAAATGGACTTATGAAGTTAACAGATGCCTTTTACCTGTTCAAACATTAAAAAAAAACTTTAGCTGATTCATGTACAATACATATTCTGTACTTGTGTTAATATGAATATATGTGTATATGTATACATACATATATATGTATATTATACACACACATATATTACCTTAAAAGTTTGTTTGTTTTCAGTTAAAAAAGAACCAGACGCCAAAGAAGATAAGTAGCTCAGGTGATCCCGCCTCTCAGAATGCCTCTGTTGCAGTTTCCTCAAAATTCTGGTTCCAAACACAACTTCAAAGCTGCTAGCTGAGATGTTCCAGCCTCACAGACTACTACAGCCATGACTTCAGGTAACCTCTACACTCTCTTATCACACAAAGACTAAATAAAAATAATACAGGTAGCTTTCTCAGGGCTTGAACTTTATCCCAGTTTTCTCAGGGTCCCATAAAATTGCCATCATCCCCAGACAACAGGAAGCAGTCTAGAGAACATGATGCTCACATTCCCAAGCTGTGGACTGGATGGTTCTTGGTGATTCAGGGGCTATCGATATTTGTTAACATTTAGGTGTCTTGCTTCCAAGTTGCTATTGGTCATGATCAGGGAAAAATAAACTAAATAAAGTAGGTTAGATTCAGGGATTTCTTTCTGAAAAGAAAGAAAGAGGGGGATGTAGGAATAATGGGATAAAAAGGAAGATTATTAATCTACTTTTAAACTAAAAAAACTACTTGTCTTCAATATTTACTTTTGTCTCACGTATATGTATATATAGATACAAAGTTAAGGTTATTTTTGTTGTTTTTTTTATTTTGTTATTTTTGTTTGATTTGTTATCTTTGTTTGATTTGTTCAAGGCATGAGTGGAAATTGCTGTCCTGCTGCTGATCCAAGCTGCATTCACTCCATGACTAATCAGAAAATCTTTCTTGTATGGTCAGGCACACATCTTCCAAGATCATTATTTCATTAAACACGTCATGCAGGAAAATTCTGGGAGATTCTTTGAGTGGCTTTGGTCCTTCCACAAGATGTAAAAATTCTCAACTCAGTGAGGAAGAGATCACTCCAGGGTGAGTGTTTCACACAGGGAAAGTCTTCATTCTTGATATGAAGATATTTTTGACTTGCAGTGCTTAAGGGCAAGAATTTTATAGTGTGATACAACAGAATAGCCTTGTATCTTGGAGGAATTGGAGGTAGCCAGCAAAATTTTAGAAGCAGTGGAAAGAAAATAATTCCCTCTGGAGAAAAGAGTAGGAATAAGACATAAGACAGGTACACATGAAAAGAATGATGGGGAATTGACATTAAAATCAGGATATCATTAGCATTAGTACTTAACTGTCAATAAATCTATAGTGGAAAAGTTATAATGTTCTTGTTCAACTTCAAGACAAGATCAACAAAATCCTTGGTGCCTGGATCATTTTTCTAAGATGTTTCATCTTTCTAAACAACAGGAAAGAGCTAAAATTAATAGGGGCCTTTGCCATTGAAATATAAACTGAATCTGTTCCATATTCCTGGCTCATTAACGTATTGGCTTTTTATTTCATTTCCAATGGAAAAGCAAAGCCTCCACCCCTGCACATCTCACATCACCCCATGGGATAACAGATTCTGAAGATTAATGAGTTCTTAATGACCTAGTTATCTCTTAATTATTAAGAGAGCACACACTCATAATCATAAACCTCTTTCAAAGAAAATGCTTTAAATAAGAGCTAAGCAGAATCACATTATGTTCACCCGAATAAATAGAACCCAGCATTAAAGTAACAGCAACAACAAAATAAAGAAAATAGGGTACAATGACCTTTCATGCTTTTATTAAAAGACTTCAAGAGAATAAATAATTACCTGTTGGCCTGCCATGCAAACATGATGACCTGAATTAAAATCAAATCCCTAGAACCTGTATAAAACTGGATGTTATAACACACACGCGCGTGCGCACACACACACACACACACACACACACACACACACACACACACAATTTCATCACTCCAGGGCTAGAGAAATGGTCCAGTGGTTAAGTGCTCATTCTGTTCTTTCAGAGAATCAGTGTTCTGTTCCTAGTTAGGAGGCTCATAATGGCCTAAAACTCCAGATCTGGAATCGTTTACCCTCTCTGGCTTCCCTGGACAGTGTACTCACATGCACATTCCTACATACACTTACATATTTTTTTTTTAATTTTATTTTATTTAGGCTGGTCCGAAGATAGTGAGTTCCTTCTGTTGATTGTTTGCAGTCAGTCATTTATCATGGTTGTTTGCAATTGTTCACATGTGTTCTTAATTCAAAATAAAACCCTAAGTTTAAAAAAATTGATCTCATAGCTCCTATAGGAAGAGGGGAGAACTCCCAGAACTTGCTGGGGAACTAATCTGATATATACAATGGGAAAACAAGATGCTCTGCTTGCAACAAAATAGAATTCAACACTCAAAGTTGTCTTCTGAACTCCAGAGCCTACCATGCAGGTACACACACACACACACACACACACACACACACACACACACTACACCCAGATAAACCCAAAACTCAAAGCACATTACATTTTATTTATTTTTTTTTACCATAAAACACGTCTTGCTAACTCTGTAGGAAATTAAGATTAAAGAAAACAAATAAACAAAAGCAAAAGGAAGTGAAATCAATAGACCCTTCCTATCATCTACTTGATAAAATGTACTTCACAGGTCAACAGTAATAGAACGAATTTAACAATAGTAGTTCCTGGAATTCACATTTGTTGCTCAGTAACTAATAGTAACCTTTTGGGCAACTGTTTCTGACCCTGCAAAAGATACTGCTTACCTTTCTGTGTTTTCAACCTCTTATTCTTCACTTTAGGGCATTTGAAATTAGAATGGGGAGGGATGATGAGTCTCTTCCCATTGTTGTAAAATGAATTCTTGGGAGCTTGAGGGGCTCTGCTAGCAATAGCTAATGAGGCTTTATTAACCCAAGACAGCACCCTGTGGAATATTCGTATAAAATAGCTGGATTCCTAGGACTTGATTGTTTTATTAATAGGATGACAGGAAGGCATGCAAGACCCTGGTGAATTAAAATGGCCAACTTAATGGTGAGTGTGAATTTTCCTTCTAGAGCAGTTTATTACCCCTAGTTCAAGTCAAATATGATCCCAAACATCCCAAATATACACCACAATTGCAACGTCAGACCTACTTTGTCAAGCAGATGGTGTCAAGGGTCTATTGATTCTGTAGGGCTCTCTGTGTGTGTGTGTGTGTGTGTGTGTACGTGTACACACATGCGTACCTGTGATGGACATTAGTGGACAGCATTTATTTATAATTTAGTCAATTTTAATCCCTTATCCAAATTTATAGTTTTTTTTTTAGTCAAATTACTACCTTCAGGATGAAACCAAAATTCCCATTGGGTGGTAAACAGAGAAGTGTAGCAAATCACTGGAAGACAGATTCAGCTAAGAGAAGAGAGCCCTGTATGATAACCTCTGTATAGTGAGCATTCTATCACAGTTGGGAGAGTTCCAAGCTTGTACATGTGTTGTCAGCATTCAGACAGACACTTGGCCAGCTCAGGGTCCTATACCCACTGCGTAACTAAGTATTCTGTGTGCACCCACTACCTGGATGTGTACGCATGCACTATGGCCCCTTTAAAAGCGAGCTCTGCCCTTCCATTTCCCTTTACCTCTCTGCCACTTCTCCAAAGAGGCAGGCAGGCCTTTGTTCTTCCACCTTCACACCCATTCCCTTTTTCCAATAAACATGAGAAGTTTGTTATATAGTGGGATTAGTCCTTATCACCACTAAGCTAAACTACAACAGCTGGTAGGTGTCCCCATGCCTGACCTAGTATTGAATTTAGGCACTTGGTTGTGAGGCACCCTTTGAGGATGCTGTGTTTTCTACAGGGATGGTCTGTTTTAAAGGTGCAGAGAGGATCCGTCCACTAACCATTGCACACCGGTAAACAGATGGTTGTTGGAGGCATGGTTAGCAATTTGCAGTTACTGCTATCCAGTAAGGGTTTAATTGGTGACCAATTTAGAAGTAGGGATTCTTCTATGCATTTAAATATCATTTATCCCGAGAAGCACACATTACCAAAATGAACAGAAGACCCCATTGGGACTTAATTAGGGCAGGCTGAGCTGGGAAGTGACAGTTTCCGTGCTGCTTTGGAGTGTGCTCGAGCCCTTGCTCCTGACTCCTGTGTAGCACAATTAATATCCTGTATCTAGTTTTAATAGAGGCAGTAATTCTAGTAAGACACATTATTGCTTCTTGGCCCAAAGAGAAATGTTCATTCATTTCTCTCCTTGCTGCTATCTGTCAAACTGACGGGTTTGCTCTGTACCCTGAGACATTACATATTCAAGAAAGCAGTTGTTTCCATATGTCTTGTGGGAAAATGATCCCCCACACACCCTTTTTTTTTCTTGCTTTCAAAAAGGCGTGAGGTACATGGACCCATTTTTCTTTTTCTTTTTGCTTTCCCTCTGCACATATCAGGTGGTAGCCATTACAGCATTCCCAGGACACGCCGCTGCCGAGTGTGAGAACTACTTCTTCTATACCCCTGTTTATATTCATTTCACAGGAGATGGACTTACCGAGCTTCCTGCTGCCCCTCAAGCACAGTTGCAGAGCTTCCGGCGCTCATCTTGGAAAGGAAGTCAGTAGGAGGGAAGCAGTCAAAGTGCACTACTGAAAGCCAGGTTACTGATATAGATATGAATAATTTGTATTAGTATAGATTTTGCTTTATTGATAGAGATTTAAGGTCAATTTTGTTATATGTATATGTATTTCTGCTATTGATTAAGATATTGTGTAGTTCACTTAAAATGTAAGCTTGTTAATAGATAATCATAATAGTTAAGTTTGTAGTCATGCTAGTTAAGATTTTCTAGATATGCATAGATATATTTTAGATAGGCATTCTTCATATCTTTCAAAGATTATAGAATATGGCATTTTAAATGTTTTAATAACTTAGGACTTTTTATGACAATGAGACACTCTGCTCCTGGCAGCACCAATCTACTTCAAGAAGAAGATGGGCATCGAAGAGGATTCTTATGGAGTTTGATAGCCATTTGGGCAAGAAACTGTTCTTGCCTGGACTATTGCATAAACTGGAAACAGAGAACCCGCAGAGAGAGGACTACTGAACTTGCCTAAAGGTGAGATGATCTCTCCGGGTTCCTGATTCGTGAAAGAGTCTGCAAGACATTCTTCAGGACAAGCAGATAGTGACTGCCTTTGAAATTTCCTGCTTTGTGAAAATGTCTGCTGGATACCATGGGCCTGAAGGCCGAAGATGGATGCCCCAACGGTACAGAGGAACTTTGGGTGACTGTCCAGGCAGCGAGATGTCTCTGTCATTTCTAGAGTTTTAAAAGTTGCTTTTTTCTTGTTTGCTTAGATTATACTGTATCTTTCTGGAGTCTTTGTTGGAGTTAAGAATAGTTAGTTATAGTTATAGTTTTCCTTAGTTATGATAAAGATTATTGTAATTTTTACTTGATAACTGTTTTGTTATATGTAATTTTGCTATGTTAAAGTTAAAGCCTTCCTTTTTTGTTTAAACAGAAAAAGGGGAAGTGATGGAGGAAGGCCATTGGTTAATTAAATAAAGAAGCTGCTTGCCCTGATAGGTTAGAACGTAGGGGGAGGAGTGAACGGAGCAGAATGCTGGGCGGAAGAGGAAGTGAGGTCAGACTCCACAGCTCTCCTCTCAGAGAGACACGAGATACTCCACTCTAGCGGGCAGAGGCGAGAGCTCTGCTCTCTGAGGCACACGCGATGAAGCTCCGACCCAGAATGGACATAGGCTAGAATCTTCCCGGTAAGCGCACCTTGGGGTGCGACACACATGATTGGAAATGGGTTAGTCCAGGAGCGAGAGTTAGCCGAGAAAAGGGCTAAAGCTAAAGAGCCAAGCAGTGATTAAAAGAATACAGTGTCCGTGTAATTATTTCGGGGCATAAGCTAGCCGGAGGCGGCCAGGGTGCGGCTGGGGTTCTGAGGATGCAGCCCCGCCGCTCGTATTACTACAGGTTACCACTAGGAAGTAAAGTAATGGTGGACAGCTCACCCTCTCGTTTTCTGTTTATTTTCCAACAACAGAACATAAGAGCAACAACTCCTCTCTTATAAACAACTTCTTTTCTATTACAATGATTACATCCAGGCCATTTTCACGTCCACCCTTAAGGACTGCGACTGAAAATAAATCCAGTTTATGAAACTCATTTGCCCTTCATGAAAGGTAGTGGTCTGCAGTTTTATTTTCTTATTGTCACTTTGGGGAGCAGATGAAGGCCTGAGTGACTGACTGTGCATTGTTGATAAGAGCACAGCCTTGCCTGAGACTCCAATGCCTGATGCTTACAGCCTGAGACTGCTCCTCTGCAGAGAACCCCTAGCAACATTGGCCAGTTTCCTCATTCAGCTTTCACAATAGGCCTGCCTGCTTCATTTAAATGTATGAAGTAAACACAGGGAGTGTCTAAGCTGCTGTGGGTATACTTCCGTCAAAGCACGCACCCACTCGATTCCCGCTTTCCTCCGTGAGTGTTGTCATAATTTCTTCATTCTTCATCACCCTAGGTCCTAGTTAAGCCAGTTCCTAGGCTGAGCAGGTCCCAAGTGACTTTGTAGCTTGGAGTGTTAGAATACGTCTAGCCTCAGAGAAAGCTTTAGAAAGTACATCTTTGTGTGTGATTTGGAAGAGAAGACAGAGAACTGATATTATCTAATATCTATCAGCAAAATGACTCAGAGAATAAAGGCACTTGTCTCCAAGCCTAGTGACCTGACTTCCATCCACACACATCACATGATGGAAGGAGAGAAGTAACTCCATCATGCTGCCTTCTTACCTCCGCACTTGGCTGTGGCATTTGTGCCCCACCCCTGACTAAATGGATGAACAAACCCCTAATTTTCTATTATCAGTTATTGGTGAATTCAACTTTCCTGGAGATTTCTGTTTAAGAAGGCTAAATAATAGATCCAATTTTTTAAAATTTATTTATTTATTAAAGATTTCGGTCTCTTCCCCGCCACAGCCTCCTATTTCCCTCCCCCTCCCCAGACGAGGGAGGGGGAATAGATCCAAATTTTAAGGCCCATACCTGTTTTTCAGAGTGTGCATTTATTCTTGTGTAAGTTTTAGCAGGTTACATCCTTTGAGGGTTGACCAGTTTCATCTTGTTTACCAAACATGAAAACGAAAAGTTGTACAATCATTATCTTGGTGTTAGGTCCACATGAGCAGTAATGACAACCCCAGTCATCTTTGGTATGTGGGTAATTATGTCCTCTTTCTGCTTTTCTTGATCCCTAGAGAGTTATTCTTTTATTTATTTGTTCATTTATTATTTATTTAATGTTTTCCATGACCCAGCTTTTAGTGTCCTTTGACCCCTGCTCTTGGTCTCATTCATGTTTCTTCTAACATCGTTTCTATCCACCTGCTTCTTTTGGGTTAAGGATTCTTTTCTTTGGGAGAGGATTAAGACTTCTCCTTGCTATCTAGTTTGCTAAATTAAAAACTTGGATTATTGATGCTAGGCATTCCTCATTATTCTGTTAATTCCCTGCCATAAACTTGCTTCTCTACTATGCCTCACCTGAATAATATTAATTTCAACATATTTTAAAAAATATTTCCATGTTTTATTTTTTTCTCAATAAATTCTAGACTTTATTTAACAAGAACATATCAAGAAATGTTATGGCACAAGTTAGCATCAAGAAAAAGGACAGCAACTATATGTAAGTTTTTTTAAAATATTGATTAAAATGCCTGTAAAAGCTAAAACTATTTGAAAATCAAAAAGTTATTCTAAATATATGAACAATTAAAAATCACATTTTTTCCAATACATATTTCATTCCTGTCAATGTAGTGGATGTATTTACCTGACATTCTGTGTGTGACTCTTCTTCCCTGGTCCTTGTGTTATTTCCAGGTGTATTCTTTCATTTCCACCTGTTACAGGAATCCCAGTTCTTTTATGGTCACTGGCTGGTTCATTTCCACTGGAATCTACATGATGCACAGAATAACTTCCACACTTTTAAATTTCTCTACGTGAGGTCTGTGGTCCAGCTGTTGCTTGCCTTGGTGATTTGTCCCAGAGTGATCGTAGGGAACTTCAGGAGAAGGTATTTTCTGTTGTTAATGGATGAATGAGACGCAGCCATGCAGTTGACTGATGATTCAATTTAGGCCAGATGTTATCTAACTGACTTTGTACCTGAAGGCTCTGTATACTCTTTTGATGTTATTATTATTTTTGCTTCTTGTTTGCTTTATTCATAAGTATTTACAGATGCATCAAGTAGTATAATTTTAATGGTACCGGTAAATGCAACTCTAGATTGAGTTGCTTGTGCAGTGGAGGAGAACATGAGTTTAAGGAGCTTTATATAAATCAGGGTCATCTGAAGTGCCTCTCCAACATCTTAGTGTCAGACAGTTCTCTTTCGTTCAATTCCCACGTTCCACGATTTCAACAGAAAGTTGAAAGGTTGGTAGTTCATAAAGAAGTCTCCGTTCATTTATATTTGACAGTTTCAGCCTGACTGTTCCCTTTGGAGTGACAGTTTTTAAAAAAGGAGTAAGATTCCAAAAATGATTGCTCACCTCTTAGTTAACGCTCCATAGTGAGGAAGCAAGCAATGAGTCAATGGAGTCAGCCCAAGGCAGATTTGTGAATGACCAGACCGTACAAACATAGGGTGCTAACTGCCTGATTCAGTGAGGCCCAGATTAAGCTTAGGTGGCAGAAATGTTGCTCTGATTGAAAGACATCCCCTGTCACCCTGGATTATCCCGCCAGTATCAGACCTCACACTTCTCAGTGATTGGCACCATTTATCCAAGCGGCTAGCAAGTCAACATGATCTGAATTGATGACTAATTTGCCTTCTATCATGTACATTTTTAAGCATAACTTTTGTGAATAGTTTTATCCAAAGCTCTAAGCCACTGCCTTGTTCTTTGGGAGGTTGGTGCAAGTTAGATACTTCTAGAATATCCTATTTCTTACAGACATTTGTCCCTGTGTTTTATAAAGCAGTAGCCATCTAAGGCATGACACTCAAGCAATAGCAAAAGGTCAGCAAATGGTGTTGTAGAGGGGAAACTTGAGAGTGAATTGAGGCAATCTGAAGCTAAAAGTTACCACCTTCTCATACTTTGGCTGTCCGTGAAGCCATTCCCACATCTGGTGAAGAGCTATCTGCCAGTGGAATCATTAAAATACATAAAGATACTCTCAGCACTTGTCAGAACTTTGTGTTAGTTCAACAGAATTTAGAGTCACAGTCTGTATCTCTAGAAGCCATGTTTGGCCATAAGTCCTGGAGAAGCCAAATAAAACAGTCAAATTAACAGCAAAAATGTGATTCATTCAATGTGTCCACATTTGGAAGAAGGACAAGGAGACCCACTGAGCACCTCAAGTACATCTCTGTAGTATCAAAGTGAAAGCAAAGTTTAAGTAGAGGGCCAAGGCTATGCACATCTAAGTAGGTCTGGTCAAGTTGTGATCCAAGTCCACCGCTGGTTCATTCTTGACTGGGCTTCAGTCCCACTCTGTAAGGTGGTCTGGCAAGTCATTAGAACTGTGTAAAATGTCTTTTCAGGTGACAAGTTTTCCCCATCTGGGCTTCTTCCCTTTTTCCCCAGTATGAGACTTCTAAGGAAATCTCCATTTCATCGAGTTTGACTATTTCAATTGTCTAGTAGTCATATTAAGGAGCACAAGGGTCTTTTTAGAATATTTCATTTCTGCCAGCTTGGTTACACTAGGAAGCAGGAACAAAGGCCAAACACCTGTATTTTGGTTGATATACCATATCATATAAGGAGTAGGAAATGCAGAGACATCATCAGTAAGAAACCAACGGCTTCCCATTTTATCTGGCCTAAAAGGGTGCTTTACTTGAGATCTAGACTTGCCTCAAGTTTGATGCCTAGTCCCTAGATTAGCACTATTGGAAAATGATGAAATCTTTAGGAGGTAAGGCCTGATGGGACCTGTTTTGGTAATTAGGGGTTTACCCTGGAAGGGGATTGTGAGAACTTTCTCTTTCATTTATAGCCTTGAGGCAAATGATTTTGCCCTGTGTGTCCAAGCTCCTACAAACATATGCTGGTACTAGCCCACTAAATTTGTGAATCAAAATAAACTTTCTTCTTTATAATTTTATTTGTCTTAGGTATGTGTTTCTGTAACAGAGTGATGGCAAACAGGATGGCAAACAGGAAAATCTATATGAAAGTCTCCTCTTGAAGTTTGAAAGATTGTTTTGTGTTTATCTGCTTACCTAGTATTCAGAGAATTGTCATGTTGTGTAGCTATTTCCTCCAAATTTTAATAGTTTCCTGAAGGGAGGAGGCAGGCTGGAAAAATGCAGGAAACTTACCAAAACCAGGAGCTAACTTTGATCCACCCGAGTTCCTATTATTAACCCCTCACTTGTGCCCCTGTAAGTAACATCAATAAACTCCTCGGTTCAGAGGGCTTGGCTTGAGAGGAAATGTTTCTGTGGTTTGTCAAGGATGCCCTATCTGGGTTGAGAAAAAACATGCAACAGGTACCAGGTGAGTTACGTATGTCTTCCTATTCCTCTGAATCTCAAATTATGAACTTAAAGTTTGTATGGAGTGTGCAAAGACAGGTAAAAGAATAGAAGAGAAGGGGGATTTTAAACCAACATTAAAACTTTAACTCATCTTGGAAATGCAGAGTTTACACCTGAAATTTCTCAACAAAGCATTTTGAGACAAGGAACCTCTTAAAATGTCATTGAATTCATTTTGTTGTGGTCATCTACTACTGGGTGTAAGGTCTGCCCTCCAGAGTGATTTGTATACCCAGTGGGACTCTGCTGGAGGAAACTAATTTTTCATTTGTGAGCAGTTATCACCTGAGTATAGCTCTGTATTAGGGATGGGGGCTTGCGTGCATTTCCTCTCCCAGCACTGAAATTTCCATGTGGCCCAGATTCATGTAGGGCCTGTGCATATTGCTATAGTCTCTGTGAGTATGTATGTTATTCCTGCCTACTCTTTTTCTATGTCTATGTTTGGTTTTCTAATCTGGCTTCAATCTGCTAAGCCATTGGCCCAAACAGCTTTATTCATCAACCAATAAAAACAACACATATACAGAAGGACATCCCACATCAACAGTGTGCTCTGTTGCCTTCTGATCAAGATATAGCCAGTGCTGTCGAGGTAGCATGCTGCCATGCTCCCTTCCATAATGAAAATGGACTGATCCTCTGATCTGTAAGCTACCACCTCAATTAAGTGTTTTCCTTATAAGAGTTGCTGTGGTCAGGGTGTCTCTTTACAACAATAGAAACCCTAAATAAGACACACCTGGACAGAAATTCCAGGAAAGAATCATAACACATAGTAAGTCTGACTTCTTGGTGTGGGAAGTTCTTCTGTATATGTTTTGCTTTTATTGGTTAAATGCATAAAAAAGATGCTTTGACCTGTGACAGGGTAGAATAGAGATAGGTAGAAAAACTAAGCTGAATGCTGGGAGAAAGTAGGCAGAGTCAGTGAGAAGCTGTGTAGTCACTGCAGGAGACAGACACCAGATGCTGGACAGAATCTTACCAGTAGGCCATGACCACATGGTGATATACGATTAATAGAAATGGGTTAGTTTAAGATGTAAAAGTTAACTATGAATATGCATAAGCTAATAGCACAAGCAATGTTATAATAATACAGTTTCTGTGTGATTATTTTGAGTCTGGGCAGCTGAGAAACAAACAAGAGGCCTCTGACAACAACTTCTGAAACATCATTAAACTAAAACAACCAGTACTGTCATAATAAAACTTAGAAAAGACTAAAGGTGCTTGAAGTGGTCCCTATAAATAGCTCACAATGTGGAAATCCACCAACTCAATATGCTTCATAGGAGGATAATCTACTTCCCAAAATGACAAAAAAATGAACCACTGATAGAGGCAGCAGCATTGTCAGGCTCAGAGCAAATTTTCTATCTAGCTGCTATAAAAAGATATGATACTTAAAAGCTCTTGGAGAGTGTATGACCCTGACCTAAGAAGGCAGGTAGCAGTGTTTCCCATCACATGCAGGAATAATCACATTTACATGAATGCAGTTATTGCAGGAAGCAGAGAGGTTGTACTAGAGTCCAAGGATCCCTGACCTGCAGAGCACAATGGTGCTACTTAGTAGAACATAGCCTCTCTAAAGGCAAATTGTGTGGTATGGTCTCTAATACCACTTCTTAATGTAAAAAAATAAATCAGAAGAAACAGAAGGCAGATAATGAAGAACCTATAGGCAGTCACACCAATGAAAAGTCAAGAGCCCTTCTCATGTTCTGAAGTTTAGCCAGTTTTAAAATCATTAAATGATAAGATGATAAGGAGGCATGACTGGACAAGGGTCTGTTCAATATCTTAGGTGGCAAATAGAGCTGCAGAGATGGCATCATTTATTTTATTAAGGGAACTCCACTTAGGAGCCAACTGATGACATGGGACTCTTTCCCACTAGAAAGGGGTCTTACATCTTGCATTACCTTGGCCCATACTGTGAATATGAGTTTGTGTTTGCTGCTCAAAGAGCCTCACTAAGTAGCACTCTAATGATTTAGTGAGTATTTCTCCAAACAAAATATACCCTACACAAAGTTACCAGGGTCAAGGACTCCACTTTATACAAAAGGAGATGGGACAGTAAAACCACGTGGTTCTTGTTATACACCATAACAACTGGAAGCTATTTGTCTGGCAGAATGATGAAATAACAGCTTGAAAGTGTCCTTTAGATGGGATGATAGCCTAAACATAAAAGGGCGTGTGAGAGAGCTTGTCTGCTTTAGGGATACATTTGATGAGATTTCCCATTCAAGTGTCTGTAATTATTCTCTGAGGAGAAAGTCTTGGTTCTCAGAAATAACTTTGCTAAGGCAATGTACTGAGTTACATTAAGGGATGAAGAATTAGTTCAATTGGTAAAGTATTTGCTATACAATCAAGGGACAAGACCTCATGCAAGAAATACATGGATAATTGCATATGCTTGTGATTTCAGGCATTGCTGAGGTGGACTAAAATAGATCCCTGGGCATTACTGGTCAGCCAGTCTAGCCTAATTGTTGTATTCTGTTCGCATGCACACACACACACACACACACACACACACACACACACACACACACGCACACTCTACAGAAGCAAACAAATAGCTATACTAAATGCTTATCTAGTCTTCCTGCCGCTTAATTTGAAAGGTCTTCATGGGGGGTTAAGTTGATCCAACTCATCAGAGAAGATAGGGCTGTTAGAATACAAAAGGAGCAAGAGGGACTAGGTTTGAAATCAAAGTAATTGACAGTTCACCCTACAGCATCTCCCTGATGAATGTGAAGGCAAATGGACAGTGAAAATCTACTGGCAAATACTTTGGGATGAGATTCATACATCTGAGAAAGACAGTCTGGGTCATCCCATGGCAGAAACTAACACAGGTGTAAAGAAGGGCCTTGTGTTTTACTTGTGACCACTGATTGCTCCATGAAGCTGTTTACAGTGTAAATTCCCTTGATTAAGAACATCTCTACAGGCTGAGCACTGCAAAGAGGATTCAGTGAGGTCTCTGGCTAACCTGCACTGCAGTCATCCCTTCCACTCCCTCCTGCTCTGCTCTGTTTTTTTAAACTGCATGCACAAGTGAACCTATTCCAGGGAAATCTTCACCTCCAAGTCCACTTCCTAGCAAGAACATCCAAAGGCAAATAGAGAATCATGGCTAGAGAGTGGTTGTTCTGGTTGCCCCTGGTATCCTATGATACACACAGTTGTTTCTTCACAATAATGGTTGATTATAGAGGGATAAAGACATGGTTGATGTTTTTCTACAATTTTCTTGGTAAGGATTTCCAGTACAAAATGTCATTGATTTGTTAGTATTAGAAATTTAGGATTTCTAATACTAAATTTCATTGCAGTTATACTACTAGGGTATAATTGCTTTCAACTAGGAAATATGAGATCTGCTGATTATAATTTGATCACTTCATGATTATACTCATGCAAAGTTAAGAGATAATCTTGTCAGTATTGGTGGTAGGCAGGACGTGGCAGTAGAGGACACTGAGTAAAGGTAAGGCCTAATCCAGCAATCAATAACTGAAATGATGAAGATAAAATCCAACAGAAAAAGGTCCAAGAGAACTATGGAAAGGTAAACTTCCTACATATGACCACCTTTTTCAAGCTGATACTCTACTGTCAAAGTGCTAACAGGAATATTACAATTCTTCTGCTTGCCAATATGTAGAGATAATACCGACTTACTATTAATTAGAAATGAGTCTAAAACAGTGTTTTGATGAGGCATAGAACAAAATTTCCCATGGTCATCAGTTAGTAGTCAAATTAATCCAATTCTGGTTTGTTTTATTTTGTTGAGACAGTATCTTACATTGTAGCCCAAGCTGATCTAGAACTAACAGTATAGACAGACCATCCTGGAACTCAAAGAAACCCTCTTGCCTCAGCTTCCTGGGTGCTGAGATGAGAACAAAAACACTATGCTAGATTCTGATCTTAATATTTTAATAGAATTTAAGGTTTAATGACTATGACATAACCTTCATGTGAAGTTAGTAGCCTTATATCACTGTAAATATTTACTGTTTAGAAAGATTTAATTTTTTATTTTATGTATTAATACCTGTATGTATATATGTATATAGTGTTTGTAAGCCACAACCATGTGACTATAAACAGATTAATAGAAATGTGTTAATTTAAGATGTAAGAGCTAGCCAATGAGAATCTATTGATAATAAACCAAGTAGTAATTTAATTAATACATGTCCATGCTTGGTATCTGTAGAGAACAGAAGCGATGTGGTAAGTCCTTTTGTATATGTGTTGCTTTTATTAGTAAATAAATAAAAAAACTTCTTTGGCCTGTGATAGGGCAGAATACAGCTAGGCTGGAAAACCAAGCTGAATGCTGGGAGAAAGTAGGCAGAGTCAGTGAGATGCCTGCCATGTGTCTGCCATAGGAGACAGATGTGTTGGAACCTTGCCAGTGTTTGTAAGCCACAATCATGTGGCTATAAACAGATTAATAGAAATGTGTTAATTTAAGATGTAAGAGCTAGCCAATGAGAATCTATTGATAATAAACCAAGTAGTAATTTAATTAATACAGTTTCTGTGTAGTTATTTTGAGTGGTGGCTGGAACTGAATGAGCAGCCTCCACCAAAACAGAATATAGCATCTGATCATCTGGAATAAGAGTTACAGACAGTTGTGAGGTTTTGAGGTACTGTGTGAATTCTGGGAACCAAACCCAGGTTATCTGTATGAGTAGCAAGTGCACTTAACTGAAGAGTCATCTATCTAGATGCAATATTGACCTTTCTAATCACCCTTAAAAGAATTTCAAAACTAAAATGTTATATAAAAATTTTTCTCTAAATTTTAGTCAGTTTCTTCTGAAGGAAGAAGAGTGCCCATATATCAGGAAAGTTATAGAATTCAGAACTACCTCCCCAAGGTTGTAAACACAGTCTTACAATTGCTGGGGAGACGCTCTGCTATAGGATAATGGTCTTGTACCCTGCAATGATTTGTCAATTGTATTGGTTTAATAAAATGCTGATTAACCAGTACTGGGCAGGAAGTATAGGTGGGCAACCAGAACAGGAGAATTCTGGAATTCTGGAAGGGCAGTCTGAAGTTTTCACAGAGGAAGCCAGACACAGGGGAAGCAAGGTGAGAACACCTCACTGATAAAAGGTTCCAAACCACGTGGCTAACACAGACAAGAATTATGGGCTAATTTAAAATGTAAGAGTTAATAAGAAGCCTGAGCTAATAGGCCAACCAGTTTATGATTAATGTAGATGTCTGTATATTTCTTTGGGACTGAATGACTGAGGGACTGGGCAGGACAGAAACCTGTGTCAACAAAGCTCTTCTGTAGAATGGAGTTACTTGCAAAGCATGCTGGGACCTTGAGTGATGCACCCTTCTAGTTATCACCCAGCATGGATGGAGATGCTGCTGCCTCATGCTTCTCTAAGTAACTCTAGTAAACTCACTGCCTCTCCAACCCAGATGTGGTGGAATTATTTCCTTGTTTTCATCAGTGTCATCTCTTGGGTACAGAGCTGTTTAGTCACATCTCCCCAAGAAAAGTAATCATATATCAGAACATACTGGAACATTAACAAGCAGTGAGATTGTGTCTTTCATTCCTCCTTATGGTGTCCTTCCTGGGGCAGTTAGCATTCTACCATCTCTTCCCTCCCTTTAGATGACAGAAATGGAAAACATCATATAACTGAGAATAGTACCAATTTCTCTTCTCTTGTTTCATTTTGTTATGACATCATCAGAGTTGGAATTCTATTAACCTATACCTTGTATTGTCATCTGAGCCTGTAAACATCTAGAATTTGAACTTTGTATTCCTTTCCATTTCTTATACCCCTTAGGATTGCCCTTCACAAAGATTTATCTTTTTCATGCATAAGACTTTAAAAATAACATCTTCACTAGTTCTCTTTTATAATAGGAAAATGTATTTCTACAATATGGAATTATTATTATTATTATTATTATTATTATTATTATTATTATTATTATTTTGGTTTTTCAAGACAGGTTTCTCTGTGGTTTTGGAGCCTGTCCTGGAACTAGCTCTGTAGACCAGGCTGGTCTCGAACTCACAGAGATCCACCTGCCTCTACAATATGGAATTTTAAACTGTTTCAGAGTTGTTATTCATGATTGTATGGCCAATGTCACGTGTGGAATGTGGATGAAGCCTGGCTATTGATCATATGTCATTGTATACATATTACTCCTGCATCCCCTGACATATAGTGACAACAATGACTTTATTTATGAAACTGGGCTACTTGACTTGCAGAGAAGGGTTGCTACTCTATGCTCACATGTCTCACCACTCATAGACTCAGTATTTCCTCTGCTTTCTTAATTTTTCCTTTTCCTTCCTTTATTTATTTTATTTTTTTGTTTTCAAAGCAGCACAGTGCCCCTGAGCATCTATAAGAGAATAAATGATTTAGGCCAGGATGACCCTGCTCTTACATGTATTTATTTTTCTGTCCTCGTTATCCTTATTCTTTGGGGGTGGTTTTAATTAAGAGCCACTGAGTCCCACCTAATGTCAGTCTAACCAATCTTGCAGTTAGTCTGCCAGGCCTTCTTCTCAGCACACATTCATATCCTGTGCTTCTGTTTTCTATTCATACTCCTTGCTCTCTCTTTACCACCCCTTCCTCGTTCTTTCAGGAAAGGCTGTCCTTGACCCACATGCTTCCTTCCCTTTCTCTCCATCTCTTAGTGGCCTCTTTTGGATGAATGCTTCAATGACAATGACTACATTGACGATTCTGAAACCTCCCTGGCCACCCTTAACCTCTGTCCTAATCTATCTCTTCTCTGTCAATCAGAGTTCCCCTCCAGGCATTCAGATGCAGGCTGGATCCATTTAAGAATGAAAGATCCTTTCATTGCACTAGTCTCCTGTCCCATCACTCAGAATCACCCCAGGCATCACTCTTCTGAAGCCCCAATATGCATTTTGATGCATGTCAAGATAGAGATGAATCTTTCAAGACAGACAGTTCCATGGTCAGAGGCCTTTCGCTGAGAGGCACTCTCACAGATGTCGCGGTGGGGGAGGGAAGAGCTGGATCCTCAGCTAGATCTTGGAGGAAACAGGGTAAAATTTCCTCTACTCAGTGAGCCCATGGTTATCTATCAGTATATTCAGTGAGACGGGAGCTTTGGAGGACACATTTTTGAGTCAGGTTCACAAAATCCTTGCTTGGAAGGTACAATGTCAGAAGCTGGATTGAGTGTGGAAAAAGGGCAGAATTGTTACCAAAGTCAGAGGTCACAACCTTTGTCCCAAGTCAGGTCTTGTACCCTTCAGGAAAACCAACTAACATGATCAAATTAATAGTGGCAGGCACATAAAGGAGATTTATTCAAATTGGTCACATTGGGAAAAAAAACAAAAGAAAGGAGCAACTCCCCCTCCAAGTCCATCTTTGAGATCCTGAAGTGAGAGCACAGTTTAAGAGGAGGCTGAAGGGTGTGTACATCTGAGCAGTCCTGGTCAAGGTGTGACCCCACCCACCATGGACACACCATTTCATTGTCCATGCTTCGGCATGCTTCAGTCCCATCCGGAAGGTGTTTTTCAAAGTTGATAGAACTGTGTGAAATCTCTTAGTAGGAGACAAATTTTTCTGTGGTCTTGTGCTTTCTCATTTTCTCTGTATGAGATTCCTGGGGAAATTCCCATTTCTTTGGGATTCATTGTTTCAATAGCTCTTATAATAAAATCAAGAGGCATGGTACCTGTTTAAAGGAATGCCTCTCAGCATGTAGCTTGTGAACCCCTTGAGGTAGCATATTAGGAATCTTGCATAGCTGATATTTAGGTTATAATTCAAAACAGTTATAAAATTACAGTTATGAAGTAGCAGCAAAAGTAATTTTATGGCTGGGGATCCCCACAACATGAGTAACTGTATTAGGGAGGGGACAACATTAGAAGAGTTAAGAACCACTATTTTAGTGTATCTTTATTTCTGCCAGGCCTCTTGCACAATCAGTAACTTTATTGGGTAGGAAAGAAACTACCTGATGAGGAGAATTCAGTAGAAAATCAGGACTTTGAAGGTTGGTAGAGGAATGAGACCCCAAAAAGTGTGAGGTTTCAGTAAATTCTCTTAGGGAAGTTATCAGGCTTAGCCCTGAACACTGCAGAGTCTGGTCAAATGTGGCCTCACACCGCCAACTCACATTCATATTTTTTTCTTCTTTTCTTTCTATAAAAAGCTCTTTCTTCCTGTTGCTCTTTGCTAACTTGGATTTCAGGTAGAATTATTCCCTCTACCTGGCTCCTTGTCACTAAATGAAAGGTGGTGTCTAAAGGACACTGGAGCCCACTCGGTGTTCCTCACTAGTCACAAGAGTCTTCTTTCATTGGAGAAGTGGGGAAACCTTTTAGAGGATTCTAATTTCACAGAGGAAGAGAATCACACCTCAAGAGCTTGTGCAAAAGCAGTTAACAGTTTCTTTCATCAAGAGCTCTTGAAATGAGACTCTTGATCCTTAGTGTTTTGGTTGCTAGTGGGACAGGTCACTTTCGGTGTAACAGATAAAATGCCTTAGAATTTAATCCCTCCAAAACAGGAGTCATGAAGTAGAGAAGTTCTATTAGCACATATTGAATGCAGTGAAATCTAAAATAATTGAAAAAATGCAGTGTCTACAACTGTAGGGAGAAGTCAGTCTGGCTTAGTAAGATGCAACCCAAACGCATCGTACATACCTATTACCATGTGTGTGTAAATCTTTAAGAACTGAATTTCTTACTATACATTTGCTTACTTAGTGTGTTTTCCAATTTAATATATGTTTTAATGTATGTATTTAATGTGTATTAAAACATGGACAAGGATGGTGTTGAGATCATAGGACAGCATGTGGAAGCCATTTCTCTGCTTTCACCATGTGGATTATGTAGATGTAACTCAGGTCAGGCTTGGTGGCAATCCCCTTTACCTACTGAGCTATCTTGGTGACCTAAGGGCTGCTTTTAATTGCCTTTATTAGGTGATGTGCCCCAAGAGGCAGCAAGTCCATGGGTACAAGAATTGTCCCTGGAGTCAGATGGAGTAGAATACTGATGGTCACTTCCTTGACATGTGACTTTACTTGGTAGCTTAACTTGAATTTTATATCATCTGTAAACTAATGGGTATTGTAATATCATATACTTCATGGAGTTACTGGAAAATAAAATCATGCATACATGCCTGTACATTTGAAAACCCAGCAAACCAGATTCAGAAGCCCATCCTTGATAAACCAATTAAATGATTCAAATTATTAGTGAAAAGCAGAAACTGCATTGTGAAGAAACAAAGAGAACTAGCCCTCCTCAGTCCCCAGTCCACCAGTCCATCATAGCGACTCCTGACATGAGGGTAAGATTTTAAATAGAAGACAGGAATCCAGCTTGTCCGCCATTGTCTCAGCTCTCTTTAAGAAGGTCATCTGGCATCCTTTCCCAGGGAACAAATTCCTCTTCTGGCTGACCATGTATCTCTTCTGGCTGTCCACTTTTTTTTGCCCACAGGAAATTCCTGTGAAATATTCTAATTTCTTGGAGTTCATTTTTCAATAGACTCACAGTCAAATAGGGGAATATAGTGTCTTTTAGAATAGGCTCGTTCCTGCCAGGCAGGCTCACTACATAGGAGCAAAAGGGCAACACTGAGTCAGCAGTGAAAATGATTTGCTTGCTATTATTTTAATAAAAATTGGGACATGATGATTTCTTTACAAGAAACATAGGATTTTTTTTTTTTTTACAAAAAGGTTCTTCTTTTTTTGCTCTCTCCATCTCTTTTCTTGCCTCCTGTGATTACACCAATGCCAATTTCATTCAAACCCCAGGTAATTGTGCTTCTATGTTCACACCTTGTAAGTCTCTGTCTGATTGCTTTTCTGTATTCACGAATGTTGTATCCAAAGTGCACACAAACAGAAAAGTTGGCCATTTAATCTTAATGAAATGGAATCATCAACTTAAAATTTAAACAGAAGCAGGGTAGGTTCACTTTAGTTTCCTCCTTCACTGATTCTACTATGGTAGCCTCTATTAAAGGTCATGTATTAGCTGTGAAATATAACATGAGTTCGTACATGATAGACAAGCTCCATATTCAGGTCTGATATGGAGCGGTTAGAACTTCAGCAGTATATCTGCAAGATTTTCTGCATCATTCTCCTTTCATTCAAAATTCCGTTCTTGAGTTTATGATGTTGCTGTGTGGGTTTTTATTAAATGACTTGTCTTTTGGTGATCCCTGTAAGCAATGCTGAAATTAGTGTTCTCATATGTAAACATCTTAGGTAACTTGTTTCTATGGAAACGATCCACATAGTAGAATGCTTGACTTGAAGAAATGATAGATTTTAATATGGATTGTTTCTATTGTCTTGTCTTCCACAACCAAAGCACCAGGTACTTCCATCAGTGGCGCAAGAAGGTACCCTGGCCTTACATCACCAGTTGCAATGGTCTGATCTTTCTGACTATTGGCACTGTGAATAAAAGAAAACTAAGAGTTCAAGGGCCTTTGAGGTCCCCAGATGAAGCGAACTGTAGCACACATGTGGGGTAGAAATGGCAATACACCCAGGGGAGAAAAAAGGGAGTGTGAAGACAGCACGGGCAACAAGGTGTTACTCTCTGTGTGGAGGGAGAGATAAAAAGCAGAGATATAATAAAGCAAAAGCAAGCCTGGCTCCTTCCAGTGTACTAATTGGTTCATTAATAACTATCTACTTAGCATCTTTTAAATGTTAGATACAGTTAAGCTTTATCTATGAAAAAAAGGACATACCATGTTCTGTATGCTCAAATATCACTCAGAGTATCTGAGTAAGCACCACCAAGGATTCAAAGGAACCCATTCTGCAGCAAAGTTGAATGTCTACAGACTGATAATCACAGTATAAAGTCAAGTCTCATATAACAATGAAAGTTGGATCCACTTACAGTGCAGAATGCAGGAAGAGAAGAGAGTCAATTTCCATAAGGAACAAGAGCAACAGGGATAAAGCAAGATGAGGGGATAGGGTAGCTAGGACACAAGATAAGGCTCACAATGGGAGTCCATTGTTTATAGGTTGGGGACAAAATGGCTCCATAAGCCTACAAGGTCTGAACTGGAGGAATTTTCATCACAGGACTATTTAACTAGAATGAGACTAGTGTAACACATATAGTATCATTTGGAATACAATCCAGTGTTGATACCTGAGTTGGTCACAGGGATTCTATTCTGGCAAAAGTGAACATAAAGACTGGTGAAGGAAGAGGGTTACTGTCAATCCTGTTCCATTGAAGATTGTCAAAGAAAGCAGATCCATCTGGAGGACCAGTACTGTGTGTCCACCAGAGGTTGGTTAGTACTGCTTTGCATATGAAAACCCTGTTCTATATGATGTACATTTGTACAGTGTACAAATGCTGCTGATGCTGCTTGCAGGTGTGCTGTGTATGCTCATCTCTTGGCTGGCCACCATTAGGTACAGTGTGAGCAAAGAAATGACTAAGCTCACAATAACAGTTCCTCATTCTTCAATGTCTACAAATTGTGTTATGAGGTTTCTGAGACCTTGGTTTGAGTAAGACCAAGTAACTATGGAATAAATGCTTGGATGTATTGATGAAATAGATTATATTATACATTTTCTGGTGAAAAATGAAAGTACGGGGGAATAGAAGACAAACATGCATGCACGTATGCACACAAATAATAAAATTCTGACAGCAGTATTGTTGAAATTATTTTCTTTCTGACATATAATTTGCTTATGTGTAGGGAGAATACAGAGGAATGTTGAGGAATGTTTCTTAAGGGCATCACTGTGCTACCTTTTTGTGGGCTGCGTGATGAGTGCCCACTCCTAGTTAGTTAGACACAGTCTAATCATGCTTCGAGAATACACTTGTAGCATGCTCTTTCCATTATGTAATTTTGCCTTAATGAGAAATGTAAAAAAGTATACAAAACTCAGCACCAATAATAAATAAATAAATAAATAAATAAATAAATAATATAAACAAATTATGAGAACAGGGAGAGAAGGAAGCTGCTGTTTCCTATAGGTGAGCCTCTTGGTGCAGGGATATCAAGGAAGGATAAATGGAAGGACTATCCATGCAAGGAATGCCCAGGAAAGGACTGAGAAAGCACTAAGATCTTGAACTAGGGAAGGTAAGGAATTGCAATGCCTCTGGAGCAGGGAGGGGATCAGGACTTGTCAAGGTTAGGAAGGGCTGGGATTCCATTCAAATGCAGCTGGAAGTCATGAGTAGATTTGGAGAACAACATTTGGGTGGTGTGAATTTTATTTATCAGGATCACTCTGGTTGCCATGTAGGACACAACAACGTTAGAGCAGCCAGGTAGGCTCTGTGACTTGTACTGCACAAGCTGTTGCAGGAGGATTCCCAAAATTCTGAGCGAACTGAAACTCCCTGTGATTGTCTGCCATAAAGAAAAAGAACGTATAAGAAAAGGAAAGAGACCAAAAGACCGGGTGGAAAGCTGGTACAGCAGTCCTTGAGAGAGGAGTTAGTTCACACAAATTAGAGTTGATGTTGCAGTTTTGACTTTTATATATTGTTCTGTATTATTTGTTTTTTTCCATTTGCAATGAAGGTGTATAGTTTTTATAACATAGGTTAAAAAGACAGTATTATAGTATTCCTGAACATTTAGAAATAATGACAAGTTACATCAGATCAATAGTGTATGAAGAAAACTACAGCAAAACTACGTAAGCCAGAACAGAATCCTAATAACAAATGCACAATCAACATTTTCCTTGTTTGAGAGATACAATTCTCTTAACACAGATGGGTTAGAACCGAAGATTAAACTCCTTCAAGGGAACAGACAGGGAGCTCGGAGCACTTAGCAATGTTCCCCGAATCATCATAAAGCACTGTCCTGAAATTGTGTCTCTTCCCCAAAGATGCATAGATCAAAGTGCATGGATTCTAACTTGAATCCAGGCATTTGACATAAAATCTTTATATGGAATTTATATTTGTATGCAAACTGTTCAGGTAGCTTTTAGATTTTTGAACTATTAAAACAGCCATCAAAGCAGCCCCCAGGAGAGAGATTTCTAAGGTCTATTGTACATTCAGTTCCCCATATAATTTGAGACTGGAGAGAAAGAGAGAGAGGGGAAAAAGAAAGATAAATCATGAAAAACTTATGCAGTCAGAAGCACAATTACAAAATGGTGTGCTGACCACGCAAAGAACAAATCAAATCAATGCATTACTTTTGTTCTGATTTAAATTTTACATGAAGAGGTTTCTGGAGGATTGGTTTTCTCCCTGCTTCAAGCCCTTGACAAGCAAACTGATGCTTAATTTGCAGCCTGACCTCTGGTTTGCCAAGGAGCAGTGTTTCTCTGGCTTGGCTTTGTCAAATTGTCCTCTCCCTCCACAACCTTCCAAACAGGACACAGTGTGCCAGGAAAGCTCTTCCCAACTTCTTGTAAAGAACAAACTGGCAAGTTGTCCGGCATTCTGTGGCCTGAAAGATAGTCATAGGAATTTCTGTGTAGGTTCTTTACTGGGAGAATGGGTCATATAGGCATTCGCTTCTGAACAAAGCCTCTTTCTTGAGGTATGCATTCATTCATCTAATTAAAATCTCTGTTTGATGGATGCAAAACTGAAGTAACCTCACTTACCGTGTTCTTTTTTGTTAAGACAGTCTCATATAGTTTAGGCTAGACCAAAGTTGCCATATAGCCAAGAAAAGCTGAACTTCTGAGTCTCCTTCCTCTACCTCCCCAATGCTAGGGATGCATGCGTGTGCCAATGAGCCTCACTTTGCAATTAATTATGCAGAGTGCAGTAGTTTGGATGCCATGTCAGCTACTTTTCTCTTTGTCATGAAAAAACACCTGATGAAATCAACTTAAGGAAGAGTTTATTTTGGTTCAAGATTTATGGGGTACAGTCCATCATGGTAGTCAAGGCAGGGCAGTGAGAGTTGTGACAAGGTTGGCCACTGTGTCCCCAGGCAGAAAGCAAAGAAAGATGAATATTATTATCCAGTCTATGTCCTTTGAATTTCATCTAGGCCTTGGCCCAAGGAATGGTAAGACTAATTGGGTGTGGGTCTCCCCTTTTAAGTGAAAAACCTCTGGAAATACTTTCATAGAAAAGCCAGAAGTTTATCTTCCAGATGATTCCAAATCTAGTCAAATGTCCATCAAGATTAACATCACAGATGCCTACCACACTTCCGCTAATAAGTTTAGATATGATACTAACACTGTGACCTCATCGTATTTAGAGAAATTTGCACTGTCCTTTCCATATTAGAACCTGAAGCTAAAAAGGAATACTACTGTAACTACATCTTAATGTTTATCCTAAAATGTGTTTATACACCAGACCACTAATGCCCTATTTTAATGAGCAAAAATTTTAATCAGGTTTTCCTTTAGATTTTCTAGAGTACTTCATGGGATCTTCTCACACATCTGTTTTATGTGGAAGGCACAGGACGGTCTTGTGCCATAGAAATGTGCATAGCTGAACTCCAACAACACGTAAATAAAGAGATTTTGATTCTGTATCATTCTAATGCCTTTTTCCCCTCCTCTATTTTTTTTCAGTACAAAATCCTGGCAGTGAACATTTATTGAATATTATGCAACCTGTGTTGGGAAAATGTATTTTATATGCCTTGCTTCATTTAGTGTTTTCAATAACCCAAATTGCACAGCCACCAAGGAAATCACTGGGATGGAATCAATCTTCAAGATCCAGTTATACCACTTTTGGACATATGCCCAAAGTCATTTCATCCCTACTACACAGACAGTTGCTCAACCACATTCACTGTTGTTACTCTCTATAGTCAGAAAGTGGAAAAAATCTAGATATCTGTCAATGGTAAAGAGATAAAGAAAATGTGGTACATTTAAAATTATAAAATCATAAAATTTACAGATCAATGGATGGAGTTAGGAAAACAAAAGCAAACAAAAATCAAAGGCTACTGGTTGCTCTCGACAAACTGACAGTAAGGATATGTTACTGAAGACAACACCCTATACAACTCATCAAATGCAAAGAAGTTGAACTGATGACTCATAATATTTAGTCATGGCATTTATTTATTTAATTTATTTTTTAAAATGTATAAAACTGTGATGGGGAAACTCACTGAATCTCTGACCTGAGCTAGTGGCAGATACTGGCTTCGGACTGTCAACTGGGGAACCTGCATTGGACCAAACTAGGTCCCTGAATATAGGAGACAATTGTGTGACTTGGGCTGTATATGCAGCCACTGGCAGCAGGAGCAGTGGCAACTCTAATGCATGAGCTGACTTTGTGGAGTCCATTCTCTATGTAGAGGAACCTTGCTCAACCTAGGCATGGCAGGGGAGGGCCTTGGTCCTGCCTCAACAAGGTGATGGGACAGACTTGGTTTACTTTCCAGCGGGGGAGGCCTTACTCTCTCTGAGAAGCAGGTGGAGGTGGAGTGGGGGGAAGGTAGGGGAAATGGGAGGAAAGGAGGGAGGGGGAACTTGGATTGGTATGTAAAAAAAAGTAAATAAAATAAAAGGCATGGAATCCTTGCAAATGATATAACATGGAAATTGAAAAAATATATATACATTATATATTATGGCTTCCAGTTTTGTTTTCTATGGGATTTTTGTGTGTGTGTGAATGTGTGTTTGCATCTACATGTTTCTTGTGTAGTTATTTTGGCTCTTTCTTTTCTGTTTGTTTGTTCTGTCTTATTCTGATTTGTTTATTTTATTTTATTTTGTTATTCTTAATTAGCTGCCTGTTTGTTTTCTAAGAATACATATAAAGGGTGTGAATTTGGATGGGAGGGGAGATAGGAAGTTTAAGGAAGGGCAGAGTGTAACCACCAAACTAGACCTCTCCGTGGGTAGAAAAACAGTTTATTGTGGCTCAAACTGCTAAGGCACGGGGCTGGGAGACAGAGAGAAGAGCAAAATGGCTGAAAAGCAAGCAGGTTTTATATGACAGTAACAGGTTTGGGTCTTTGAGCTGATACAGGTTAGACCCAGAAACTCGATACCATTGCAGAAGGTAGTTGGCCTGTGAGGATGTTTTAAGGGATGTTTCTGGTGGTTTTAGAGAGGGTCTTGATAAACAAAACCCCACCTCATGAGATTCAATTTTCTAGTAAAATGAAACCCATTGTTAGGCTTCTCTTCACCCAATAACAATTTTGTTCACCTGCCAAATTCTTCTGCTTAGGACAATGTGACCAGCACTGTCCTTTTGGTGGTACTTTGGACCTGACAAGGAGGATCTCAGAGGAATTTGAAGAAGGGGAAACATAATCAGAGTATATTGTTTGACAAGTCTAATTTCAATAAAAGAAAAATAGAAAGAAGAATTATAACACATACACAAAAAAAAGTTCGCAATAACCTGAGTAGCTGAGGGAGGGGGAATCTTCCCTGATTTACTCATGGAAAAGGGATTGCAGCAGACAGTAGAGATATGACCTCGATCTGCCTCTAGTGATTCCATCTGCTGCTCAACAGCCCACCAAGATTTAGCACAGACTTTTCAGTTTATTTTTAAGGTTTCTCAGGGGAACATGTAGATGAAGATTTTGTGTGTGTCATGTATGAGATTGTCAGTTAGAGCAATGACAGAATCTTCCCTTGCTAATTTTCTTCAGTGCACTAAACTCCAGATTCAGTGTGTGCTGCTACACTTCAAACTTGACTGCGCTGCTGAGCTTTTTGACTTGGCGAAAACCCTGATCAATGAGGAAGATGAAGTCTCATGTAGAAGGAGCTACGGGCTTTTTAAATTAGTGATTGATGTAGGATGACACAGTTCACTATGGGCAGTACCACCCCTGTACAAGTGTCCTGAGCTGTGTAAGAATCAAGTTGATCAAACTATGGGAAGGAAGTCAGTAAGCAGCATTTCCCTGTGTTGGTTCTCAGCTCCAGGCTCTTGCCTTGACTTCCTGCCCTGACTTCTCTCAGTGATGGAATGTGACTGGAATAGATACACCATTAAACCCTTCCTTTTCCAACTTGCTTTTTGTCATGGGGTTTATCACAATTGATGTGGGAATGATTTCTTATTAATAAAGAAACTGCCTAGGCCCATTTCATAGGCCAACCCCTAGGTAGGCGGAGAAAACAGAACAGGATGCTGGGAGAAAGAAGCTGAGTGAGTGAGTCGCCATGGTTCTCCCACT
>NC_022018.1:32359604-32362163 GCF_000317375.1 Microtus ochrogaster
AAGAATACAGTTTCCGTGTAATTATTTCGGGGCATAAACTAAGCTAGCTATGTGGGCGGCCGGGTGCGGGGGGACGCAGCCCAGCCGCTCTTATTTCAACAGACAGGCGGCGGGATGCAGCTCCGCTGCTCTTATTTCAACACACAATGGAAAGAAAATCAGGACAATGTCCTTGCAGCTAAATCTTTAACAATAATACATGTTTCTGTTGTCATTATCTGTCATTAAAATTTTAATATTGATGCAATAATTATTTATTGAGCATCTGCAGTGTGTGGGTGAGACATGAGACAGGGGTGTGTTTACAGCTGAACTCCCCAGCAACCCAAAACACATCATGAGCATACAAGTAGTGAGTGCTTCGTGGATACAGTGGGTCCTGTCCTCTGATGCCCTGTATAGAAGCTGATACTTGATAAAGACATTTGCTGATAGATTGGATGATTGATTGATTAATGATTGGAGTCAAAATTATCTGAGAAAAGCCAAATGTTAATTTGGAGGTGATTTAAGCAGATGTGTCTATCTTATATAAGCACTGTAAGGCAGTTAAGACTACTCAACAGATTGGGCCAGGTGCTGCGGGCCCATAATCTCAGCTACTTGGAAAGCTGAGGCTGGGGGATCTGAAGTTCAAGGCTTAAGTGGGTGCAGAATTAGTGCAAGGATAGTGGAAGCAACTTTGGGAGAACTTCTGTTAAAATCAGAAAGCATTTAAAGAGGGACAAAGGAGAAGTTTGTTTGTCAAGCATATCTGGAGTCTTTGGTTCAACATTCAGTACTGATAGCAGAAAGGATGGGCATATATGATCCTTAGGGTACCAATTCATGTATTTGCTCACATATGTAGTTGACCCGCAAAGGTCAACTGGCAATATTAAGATTGCTGCTTGGCAGATTCTAGTATCTGTGACATTATGCTGAGAAACTGAATAACTTCAAGTGTGGTAGTAGATTGGGAATGTTCTAGTTATATGTTGGGGTGATGGGGAAAAGCATCGAGCTCGGCAGATACTAAGTTGAGGTTACCTGGGGAGGCCCAATTGTGAAAGACCACTTTGGTCCCGAACCAGGTTTCTATGTCACATAAGATAAAACCATGGATAGTCAACTCAAAAGGAACGAACTGAAGCCCAAACTACTGTTAGCTGACTAAAAGAAAGCCCTCATAGCAAACAGAGGGAAGTGGGAGTATCTCCCATGTGTGGAATTCATGTGAGTGAGGCATGGTGGGATATCATCTCACATATAAGGAGTTGTTCATTGGAAGTAAAACCATCACCTTTATTCCTTCTCATGGAATGACCACAGTAAGTTAACTATTTCTTCTCAGAGGATGAAACAGAATTCAGGGCAAAATCCAACATACAGGCAGGTGAAGGTGAAAACTGCATGTGCTTATACAAAGCATAGAGGGCTAAGTATGTCAGTCTCCTGTTGCAGATCTCTTTTCAAATAAACCAGTGAAAGGCAGCCTGTGCCCAGACCACACAGAAACATCCTGCTGGTAACAGAGATGTTTATTTTAATTCTCTCTTTGTTACCCTCAGCTTTTATAGATAACAATTTGATCTCTCCTCCACAGGTGGTGGTTGTATTCATTGCCTATATCCCTGGGAAATGCATTAAAAACACTTTATGAATGCAACAGGAAGTAAGGAAGTTCACAAAGGACACAAATGACAAGAATACAGTTTATGGAGCTGTCAGATAGGCATTGCTACTCATTGGGAAGCTTTGCCATGACTCTATGTCCTACCACCTGTACTAAACAAATTTTGTGTGCTCTGTAGCAGGGCACACAAAAGAAAAATTTCCATTTCTCTTTACAGAAGAAGAAAGCAGCTTATTAGGGTGAACTGAGAGTCTATAAGAGATAAAGGAACTAAAGAACAAACAGGTGATATCCTGGGTAATAAAGGAACTCTTTACCAAGAAAGGATTGTAATCCAAAGAGATTACAACTGCATTGATTTTGCAAAGATGCTATATTCTTGCCCTAATACCAAAACAGTATATGACCTAACAATTATGTTCATGCTATTTACATTATGTTAGATATTATAAAGAATCCAGAAATGAGTAGAGTATATTGAAGAGGATGGTTGTAGCTTTTATATAAATGTTTTATCTTTTTATGTAAGACTAGAACATCTATGGATTTCAGTGTCCATGGGGATTCTGGGACAAGTCTGCCAAGGTAGTTATGTGCGTCCAATATTTTAGGTGGAATTTCAGAAGCATGGTTGTATGGATTTGTAGATCTTTGTTGTATTTTGGATTAAGTATCCTCTAAAGGCCCCCATTGTACTTTGAAAGGAGTAGAATCAGTAGATTCCATGTATAAGTGACTGTTTATCTATATCACCCCTGTTAGGAATAATCTTTCCGTGCAAATACTTTTGGCAGTTGTTGCAACCATTCATGGGTCTAAGAAGTTGCATTGACTAACTCCTGATCACATTTATTCTTTTTTTTGTATTGAGAAAAAAAAATTTCCTCCTCCGCCCAGCCTCCCACTCCTCCCGCCCTCCCCCCACTCCTCTCCTCCTCCCTCTC
>NC_022018.1:32362549-32404020 GCF_000317375.1 Microtus ochrogaster
ATGCAAAATATTCATCAGTATGGCTATAGGATAGGATCATTTCAGGTTCCCTATCCTCAGCTGCCCCAGGAACTAACTGTGGACCTCGCCTTGGGCACCTGGAAGCCCCTCTCTTTTATCTTTAGCCTGCCTTCTTGACCCAGAAGCTTCAGTTTAGGAAATAAATAAGTAAAATAAAGGCTTAAAAATCATGGCTCCTAGAACAGCTCCTAATATTAAATACATATTTAACACAATGAAAGAAACAACTTACTACAAAATAAGTTTTTACGGCATAATGAAGCTAATAGCAATGTCCCTGAATGCCTTCATACTAAATATCCAGTGCATTTGCAGAGTGGAGGGGACTCACTAATCATGCAAAATTCTTTAGAGCTACTAATAGCTAACTTGTTCCTTATAAACTCATGTATCTAATAAACATTCTAGCTCATTCTGATCTCACAAATGTGTAATGATTGATTGAGATACAGAATATGGAATTTTGAATGATCAATGCCCTTCTGCTGGCTTGTGTTTCAGTGACAATTTGTTTACTCTCAATGAATAGACAAGTAGCCTGTTTATGTTAATACTAACATTTTTAAATATCACAGGATTATTACCATGTCATTCTCAAGTGTCATTTCTTGACTTTTCCCGAAGAATCACAGAAATTTTCAGTCTACAGGGAAGCGGGGAGAGCATCTTATCCAGTGTTTAGCATTTAGTCAGGTACGGCATTAATATTCCTGTTTAAGAAGAGGTACCTCCAGTATCCGAGAAACTGTATGACTTGAAGAAAGTTCAGTCAGTTTAAGATCATGATAGAAGCTTTGATTTCCTGTTCCCTAAATGCCATGCTCTTGTTACTATTCATTGTTGCTGAGTTGTGTGTGCAAGGTTTATTATGCTGCCTTAAAATCATAAAACGGTATGATATTATGGCTTGCTCAGAACTCCAGAGTGGTTAGATTCAGAAAGTAAGCTTGACATAAACTAATGCCACCTGGGATTAGAGAACTTCAATTAATGAATTGCTTCTGTCATGTTCTCTTGCTTATATGACTGTGTGGCCATTTTCTTAAATGATAATGGATATATGATGACCAAACTCAGTATGGGAGGTGCCAACTCTAGGCAGGTGGGCTTGGGTTGTATAAGAAAGGTAGCGAGAAGAGCAAACCAGTAAACAGTGTTTCTCCATGGCATCTGTTTCGGTGCCTGCATGTAGGTTCCTGTTTGAGTTTCTGCATTGGCTTCCTTAAATGGTGGTCTGTGTCCTTGAAGCCAAAAACCACTTTCCTCCCCACACTGCTTTTGTTCATTGTTTTATTACAGCAGCAGAGAGCAATTGAGCAGAATTGGTTAAGATAATAACAGAAGGAATACGTGAAAACCACCCAGGGCCAAGGAAAATGAGTAGTGAGCTTAAGAACCAGTCTTGACTCTGCAAGTATTTCATACCAAACAAACAAATTCCCTGTGATTTTAAAGGAGACCATGTCCATGATCTTAAGTTGTTATATATGAAGGATAAGATACTATCAGAACGTTTGACAGAGCATGCTTTTCTTGTTATTCATCTTTTCCTCACCAGAATACTATGAACAATCCACTGTTATGTGATCTGAGATGTTTATATGGAAAGCAATAATAAGGAAAACAACAGCAAAAAGAGAGAAGTGACAACCATGATATCATTTTGGAAGTCACCATCTACTTCTGCTGATTTGCACTAGTATATTTGCAGTAAATTATGGCATTTGTACAAAAAACATTTATTCTAGCCCTGGATCCTTTTCCTGAAACTATTTGACCCAAACCAAACAGGAAACAAGGACACTGAAAGTTGTTATTTCAGTATACCAGAGCTCTAGGCACATTCTACTTATAATGTCTTCTTCAGGCATGGCTCCATGTTCTGCAATAGTATATTGAGGCAATTGCTTTACTGGGGGAATGGTGTAGAGCAGCTTCTTGTGATTGGCTGAAATCTGACTTTTGTACCATTTTTGGATATTGGTTTTGAGAATAGCTCAGGCTAATAAACTCATGAAGATTTTATTCAGCACTTCACTATAGCTAGTACAATGCAATGGTTGGCAGTTACCTAGGCAACCATGCATAACTATTACCACTCAAGTAAAAAACTCTTGGCTACCATTGGTTCCTACCAATCAAAATATTTCATCTTGTCTAGTCATAATGATTGGCTTAGGGGAAGGCATTATTATAATATTTGTTCATGCAAAAAACATTATACGTCTTGTTTTGACTGGTGAGATATGTATCTGTTACTAGCTATGTTCACTTATTTTTTCTTACAATAAGGAAAACATTCGGAGGGAATGATTAATACAATATTTAGGGCAAAGATGCTAGAACTTCCTTGCAACTGATAAAGGAATAAACTATACTTGAAGCTTATATCATTCTTTACCTTTCAGTTTTGAAGATCAAACCTAAGATTGTCTGAGGTTTCTGTCCTGCCCGATTTCTGTCCTTCCACCAGGTCCCACAGTCATATAGCCCCAAAGATATCACACAGAGGTCTATATTAATGATAAACTGATTGGCCCATTAGCTCAGGCTTCTTATTAACTCTTATAACTTATATTAACCCATTATTCTTATCTATGTTAGCCATATGGCTTGGTACCTTTTCCAGTGGGGCAATCACATCTTCCTTTTTCTGTTGTTAAGACAGGACTCAGTAGGAATGGGCTTCCTCCTTCCCAGAATTCTGTTCTCATTGACCCACTTCTATTGTGTGTGTGTCTGGTTGTCCCACATATACTTCCTACCTGGCTACTGGCCAATCAGTGTTTATTTAAAACATAATTGACAGAATATAGACAATTGTCCCACATCATAAGGTAAATGCAGATGCATGAAGACAGCTTGAGTTAGAGATTCCTCTCCTGAAAGCCATTAATTTTCTGAGGGAGGAAGGAAATAGTGAACCTATAGAATGTGCCCAGCCAGACTTATTTCCTTACTTTGTAATTAGTATCTATGAAATTTAGATCATGAAGGAGAGTCATTTTGCCTCTGAAATGATACAAACTATTGTACCTGTATATGGTATTTGTCTAGAGATAGGAAAAAGTACAATCTCACCACTAGTTTAACTAAGAAAAAGACAGTCATTCCTTTAGCATGTACTGCTTACCTTTGCACAATGCTCTTTGTCACTATTTAACCTGTCCCCCGATGCTCTGCTATTTTACATATTACACTTATTTTACAAGTTAGGTGCCTTTCATGACTCCAGTAACATTTTGGATGCTCCTAGATCTTGGGGTTTTGTGGATTCTTTTGATTTTTTTCTCCTACTACACTGAAGTTCTATGTCAAGGCTGGCTGCATAATCTCAGCCCAAGGCAGGTGGAGAAACACAGCATCTGTCACATGTTCTGGAGAAGCATTCAGCCTCTTAAGCAAATATAAATTCAAGGTACCTTACTCTTCTGCCCAGACCCTTGGCCTGAATCCTGGCCCAGAAAGCTATTTTTTCCATTCACATGTTTACCCAATTGTAAAAGATATTCATAATGTTTTCTTGATTATAAATGTGGTCCGTACTGTACATGTGAAGGAGATCTGGGATGGGTTCAAAGAAATCCAGAAGAATATTTATTTCTCATGGTGATATGTTCATAAAGCCTAAAGTTGAACTGGATGTGTTCTGAGATGCCTTTAGGTTCTATGATAGATAAAGATTCCCTCATAGTATTCCCATAGTTCTCTGTCGATTGAAACATGGCACACATGTTTTTTTCTTGACTGAAAACCCTTCATTAATGAGGTCAGTTCTCATTAGGAAATCACATGAATTAAGTTATGGCAGTGACTATATAAAGTGTGAGTGCAGTAGAATTTTCTTTATCAGTGCTGCCTTAATTCATCTACCAACCTCTTATCTGTTCATAATTCCATTCATCCATTTGTCACCCCATCCATCCATCCATCCATCCATCCATCCATCCATCCATCCATCCATCCGTCTGTCTGTCCATCCATGTGTCAGTCAATCTGTACATTCATCTGTTCATTCTTTGTCCTATCCATCTATTCACCAATCATGTCTAAATCTCTCATAGAGATCTCTGCACTTGACAAGTGCATAGGCAGGAATATCAGGAAATTTACATAAGAATCCATTCATCTGTGCTCAAGCAAAAGTTTTAGTTTATCGAGGAGAGAGAAATAAACAACTGATACTAACTGCGTTTGTTAGTTAGGGACCAAATGTCAAAAAGTGAAGAAATAAGAAGGCTAAATAATAAATGAGGGTCAAGCAAAGATGACTCCATAGAGGACATCCTGGAAACCAAAGAAAGAATTTCTAATTGCTTAACCTTACCGCCACCCCCCCCCCCAGTTAGATAATACTAGGGCCGGGCGGTGGTGGCGCACGCCTTTAATCCCAGCACTCGGGAGGCAGAGGCAGGCGGATCTCTGTGAGTTCGAGACCAGCCTGGTCTACAGAGCTAGTGCCAGGACAGGCTCCAAAGCCACAGAGAAACCCTGTCTCGAAAAACCAAAAAAAAAAAAAAAATTAATCACATTATTAACAGAGTCTAATTAAGAAATGTAGATGATCAGATATGTCCTTTGGAAGTCAATCGACTAGATAGATGTGAGTTCATAGAAGCCTGAAGGCTGCTTTGTTTGATGCTGCATCCACTTCAGTGGTCACAGAGCCCAACATGCTGTGGACAGTCAATAACGTGCCTAAGTGGCTGCTGAATGAATTAATGGAAACTTGTTCTAACTGAAATCCTACAATGTCCTATATAACAATTATTAGACACAATATTAAATATACAATGTGTACAAAAGATTAGACTAATTAATGGAAAACAACAGACCAATTACAACTTGAGGCTTACAAGATTAGGAGGGCAATTCAGTGTGTACTCTTTTAAATAATTATCCTAAAATCCATGATTGAGGTCATCGTATATATAAGAACCTCCTCTGTGGATGAAGTTACAACCAGGATAGATGACTCTGACCAAAGGTTTCAGAAGGCAGAGCAACAAAGAAATTGCAGCTGCTATCTCACACCAAAGCATAGTGAGTGTGCGCTGTGGCTGGCTATCATCCCTCATCTCAACAATAAGCATTCCACTCTCGCTTAGAGACAAAAACAATACTGTCATCAAGACTCTGGTGACTGCTGTACCTTCAGTTTTCAACCACAAACAAAAGAAATGTGTGTGTGTGTGTGTGTGTGTGTATCACATGAGGAGAACCTCACATTTTATTTATATACAACAAAGCACATTTTAGATTCAAATTAATGCTTTTATGAAATTTTTTTTTACTGGTGGTCTCCGTCTTTTAGTAGAAGAAATCACAGGCCTGAACTTCCTCAAGTGAAAGTAATTTCAGCTTTTACAGGTGCAATAGAGTCATTTGAAGTGGTAGGAATGGCTTCATGATTACAGACAGGTATTTCTCAGTTTCTCTGTAGCGGTTGGAGTATGGGCTTGGTGATGCCTGTGCAGGACTAGCCATTAGAAGCTTTCAGGATACTTTGTAGCTTCAAGGGAAAAGCTTTCAAATCTTTTCAAATTGCTCTGCGGCAAGGCGTTTCAGGGCCCACTTCCCTTTCAGAACTAACTATTACAAAAATGGGAAGCACTACAATCATTCCAAATGGGCACAGTGTGCAGAAGGCAAGAGGAGAATTAGAGGCAGTAGAGCACTTTATGCTGGTATATACGCTCCCTCGGTCGGTCTCTCAGCTAATCTACGGGCAGTAATTCTAAACCCCAATGCTCACGTGTGAGCCAAGAATCGTGTGAGAGCTTGTCACGGGAAAAAGTCAGAAGGAACTGACATTTGAAAAAGACTCAAGACAAGATGCAATGAGAGTCCTAACCTATGCCCATCTCCTGTTGGCATAGATAACTCACTGGAGACCCTCCGAGGGAAGAGAGCTGAGGTCGCGTCCTTATGCCCACTTAAACGAACTCTAGATGGAACTGCTGATTTGAAACTTTTCTATTCTATAGAGAATGCAACCTCAATATGATGAGATAACAGTGGCCCTCCTTGGCTTTTGTCTGCCACAGAACCTGCTAATTTCCCTCCCAAAGCTTCACCATCCCCCCGAAGAAAGGTTGTCTCCTCTCTACCCACAAAGTGCATAGACAGTGGCTCAAGCATTCAGGCAGGTGTCTTCCACCTAACCTTCAGTGTGACGATGACAATAGAGCCGCTTCTTATCACTAGGGGTCGATTCCAAATTCCCAGTGGCTGCCTGACACCACAAATAGCCAGCCCATCCTTTAAAAGCCTTTACCACACTTGAGCTTTAGGACCCATATTAAGTACAATAAGGGCTGACTGAACAGAAACAACACAAGGTGTCATCCAGTTGATATGTTAAAACAATATAGCTTCCAATGTGTAAAGGATGGTTAGCATTTATAACTTAGATATAATGGAGAAATGGATCACTGACCATCCCATGAACTACAATAGGGCACTGAGAAAATTCATGGTACAATGAACAGGCTGCAACTTTAAGCTTACCAACAGCTTGTTTCTGGAAATTTTCATTAACTGTGGTTGACAATGTACAACTAAAATGACAGAAAGTGATGAATAAGAAGGAATAGTATAGTATCATTTTGTCTTCGCCTGACACTCATGAGATGTACTGGGAAGTGCTCACTTCCTGGCTCTCTGTTCTTTCCCCTTTTTCACTTGGAGGATCTAATTTTATCTAGGACAGACAGGTTGTGCATGGTGTTTTTGGTGAAGTGGTTTAGTATCCTGCTTCTTTTCAGACAGAAATCCTAGCATCTTAGCTGTTGCCAGTGAGATCTAAGCTGAAGTCTTCTCTATGGCCTTTTGGGCAACTTAGAATTCCTTTACGCACTGGTTCTCAAATCCATAGATCAGCAGCCTTGATGTACTCTATTGGCTTCTTAGAAATACATTTTTTTAAAACTTAACCATATGGTTAGAAACTGGGCTGTATATGGCACCTATGTGTATTTGCAACTATCCTGAAGATTCTGAGATACGGTGAAGCTTCAAGAGGAAAGTCTGGGCCTGGATTTGAGCTTCCTAAATTTGGCTATGAGCAAGAGAGAGTCACTGATGTGTGTGAAGTTATTTGGGAGTTGGACTGTACCCATCACAGTCTTCTACACCATAGCAAAGCAAGGTGTTCTCCACCTGCTCCCAGAGGAATCCCAAAGTCTGAAACAGCACAGAGTGGTAGAATATTCTGATCTGAGTCTAAATCCTAAACTCTCAACCTGGGTCTGGGTTTATGCCACTGCTCTTGTTTAGTTGCAAGTCTCATTTGAAGGAGAGTAAAGTCATGGAACTTGTGTTCCCATATCATCATTTCTATCTATTCCTGGTCATCCAAGTAATATGAAAGCAAGTTAGAACACAGGGTGCTGAAGAGCCTTTAACATGATCACAGTGTTCGTATTCCCATGGACTGCTTTATCTTCACCTCAGGTCAGAATCCCAACATTGGGAATGCTGTGTTTTACTTGTGTTAGCAAATAGTGCAGCCCAATCCCCACATGCTGGGGATTCGATACCTCCATTAGGGATATTGATGGCTTTGCCCTAGCTTGAGATGTAAGTAAACAAACTGGGTAATTTAGACTTATGTTACTGGTCTGTGGCTATCCAAGCTTACTTGCTTATTGCCTCTAGACATTCCTTAATTGTCGGAGAAGTCAGCCAAAATCTAAGCAGTGCTTAAAAACTGGGTTGTGGTGAATGAGCAAGATTGGGTGGAGTTGATGCATTCGGTAAAACACACATTGACTGTTGATGGTGACGGTTCTGCTTTGCATGGGGAATGCTTAAACAAATGACAGTGGTTACTTAGAGAACTCAGCTGTGATGCTTAAACTCCTCATGTGCCAAGCGGCTGATTGGGAAACAATTCAACCCCAGTCAGCTTGTTAAGTTTGAGCTCCCGAGAATGGCTGCCATTGTTTCTCTCAGTTGCAGAAAATTTCAAGAAGCTAATGTTTCTTTCATTAGTGTTCAAACTTGAGTGAGACACATGCACACACACACACACACACACACACACACACACACACACACACACACACACACACTGGGAATGGTGAGAAGCTTTCTCCAGTCCTGTGGTGAAATATGACAGAGTTTAAAATGTTACTTCTGAAGTAGCAAGCTGATATTAAGGTTTTCATCAGCTTAGTATGGGAATGATGCTCATTCACAGTGATAGTGAATGTATCATGCTTTTCAGGAAACATATAGGTGAAGGAATCATACTTTCCAGGATACTGTGCATTCTTGTTGACCCAGAAGATAGTTGGGGTCCTCAGAAAGCAGATGCCACATGATCAAGCAGGACGTTTTATGTTTATGTGACAGATGCCTGCAAGAAGGAAGAAATATATTGACTTTGGGTGAATTCTTTTGTGATTACAAGTAAAATTTTACTAGACATTTGTTAAATCACAATATTGTTCCTAAGAACATAGCAAATATTCGTTAATTTGTAAGTAACTGGTAGGAAAAAAAAGGCTCTTTTTTTAATGACGAGAAAAGGAGCAGGAGCTGTGTAGGTGGCTGCTTAGTTATTATTTTGACAGCTGAATGAGGTTGTTAAAGACAGTGACACTTGCTGATACATGAAAAGTTAAATATTATATTATTGAGATTATTTGTTATATGTCCAAATCAGGCACACCAGTGTAGTGGTCACAACTACAGTCATGTGGAAGGTGGGTTTTTAGGTGACAGTCCAGGTAACCTGCATCCAGAGCTCTCAATCCCAGAAATATCCCAGATTCAGAGCTTAGTATAAATCACTTGGTCTCTGTGGAGCTGGGAATTCCATACATTTTAAACTTAGCCTTAAAAAAATATCACCTCTAAACCTATACTGTATGATTTATATTTTTAAATAATTACTTAGATTATTTTAAAAATTACTAGTTAGCTTAGAAGTCCTAAAGTCAAAGCTACTTTAGAAGAGAATTAAGTGAATACTTAGAAAAATGAGCATAAATTCTTTATAAAATCTAGCAATTACGTCTATTGGTATTTACTTAACTAAGCAAAAGTGTAGAGATATTGTTAATGTTTACAGCAGCTATATTTAAAAATGGTGAAGCCTGGGTTGGAGAAATGACTCAGCAGCTAAGAGCACTGTTTTCTCTCCAGAGGATCAAGTTCCCTTTCCCAGTACCATGTGGTGGCTCTCACTGTTATCTGTAACTTCACTTTCAGAAGATCTGTGACTTTCTTCTGGCCTCTGTGGGTACTGTATGCACTTGGTGCACTTGCATACTTGAAGGCAAAACACCAAATCACATAAAATAAGAATAAATAAATGTCTTTTTAAAATGCTGAAACATAAAAACAGTCAAGATATCATTTACTAAGCAAGTGGCTAAATTGTAGAAAATTCTGAAATGGAATATTACCCAGCTCTAAAATTGGAGGAAGTATCAAGTTATGAAACTGTATGAAATACATCAAATATCTATCCTTAAGGGAAATGGAGAAGAACTCTCTCTGCAAAGTTCTGCCTAGACAGCTTTCGGGAAAAGGCGAAACAGGACAGGAAGTGGATATTGGAGTTAGAAAAGAAGGAGGGATGCTGTCTCGGCAAGGAGCCTATTGTGTGGGATATCATGGTGCTGGGAACATGCTTCTCCACATATGTCAAAGCTCCATAGACTCAAAGAGAGAACCTTACCATAAACTTGGAATTTGACTGTTCTGCGCTGTGGAAGTGCCACAGTTGTGGGAAGAGGGACCATACGAACTTCTCTCAATTTGGGTGTGAACTGAAGGCAGTTTTATAACAAAGGTGTTATTAATTAGAACATAATGCAAATGAATGCTGTCTTGTTTTATAAATAAGATGGTTGTTCATACTGATTCTCCCCCCCCCGTGTGTGTGTGTGTGTGTGTGTGTGTGTGTGTGTGTTTGTATACAGGTAAACACATATGTGGGTGGATATGAAAGCTAAAGAATACCTTATTTGGAGCATGCCAGGTACACCAGGCCAGCTGGCTAGTGAGTTCCAGTATTCTGCCTAGCTTGATCTAACACACTTTTTTTTTTTTAAAGAAAAATGTGTTTCTGAATATAAAATGCACATTCTTGGGCTTACAGGGAAAGACTTTGTGACTGAGCTATCCCAAGCCTGTACACCACGTTCATTTCTGTTTTTTCTCCTTTATATCTACCATCTCATCAATCTTTAAAATGTATAGATTTTTGTATAATGAATTTTAAGGCATCCCACTATATTCTTACAGCGAATCTTAAAGGTGGTCCACCATAACTGTAGAGTGTTAGTGGTGCAGTAGGAAGATGTATGAGTTTACATCAATTCAACAGTAGGGCACTCTGCAAGCAAAGCCATGCACAGAGCTTCAGTGTGGCACAGGCAGTTGGCCAGCTTCACGGAAATGCATGGTTCATCTTAAATCATTGCAGCAATGGAAATTGTCTGACAGAATATTTGGGAAGCAAAGGAGCACGTGAACACTTCGGAGGAGAAAGCTGGGAAATTTATAACCATGAACACTTTTCAATTTTCTTTAAGACTGACTGCTAAAATGTGTTTCTAAAGACTTCATAGCTTCCAGGCAAACAGACAGCTTCTCTATATTTACTAGGGGGATGGAAACTAACCCTTCATCATATCGAAAAGGAATGTGTTTTCGTTTTAAGTTCATGTGCAGCGAAATATTCAGTCTTGAATACTAGCTTGATGTGATTTAAAAGCTTTAGGTTTGAGGATCTTGTAGATATAGCTGCTATTTCTGCCTTTTCCTATTACTAACATTGTGGTTTAAGAAAGAAATTGACCATTTTTTTTATCCTCAGGTGTTCAAAAATAAGTTTTCATCAGAATTAAGTAAGAAGATATGTGAAACACACTTGGAAATTGGTACAATATTATGGTGAAATTAATTGTTAATTATTATTTCTATTGACAAATGTCTTGTGCAATTCTATGCCTTACAACTTTTCTTCCCCTGGGGTGATTCACTGATATCTGAAGATGCTGCGACTCTTGACCCAAAAAGCTGATCACATACTCAGACTCAAAATTGTGCATAATATACCCAATACTGCATCACTTGCCCTCAAGTCTACACATAAGCTCCTTCAGTTTAGTGCATTCTACTTCAGAGTTTGAAAATGTTTGGAAGATGGTGCCACAGAATGTTCTGACTAGGGGAAAGTTCTGGCTCAGCAGTTATTCTAGCAAGAGAGGACTCATGAGAATACACACCCTGAGGAACTCTCTTGTTCAGACCTGTTTTATTGATCCCCTGGACGTTACCTACCCCATTCCAGCATCCTGCATATCTCTCTTCCATATACACTCTGACTTTAACTTCCATTAAAAGTTACTCACTTTTAAAAATTCTCTTCTCACTGCACCAAAACCATCTAAGGAAAATAAATGATAAAAATAAATATAATTTCTTGAATCCCATTGCCAAAATTTCCTTCACCTTTCATTGTTTATAGCACACAAAAATAGCAACCAGTATATCATTCTCTTGTTCTTTGTGTTCTGTTACCATCTATAGGAACTTCAGTCCCACAATCAGTTGTATGAGCTGACATAGCAGTTGTATGCAATTTTTTTCTGGGAAAATGAATAAACATTTGTTTAACCCTAAAAAGGGCACTGATGAGCCAAAGAAATAATTCCAATCTAGTTTAGCTTGACAGTCCAGCAAATTTATTGGGGATGCTTACAGGAACCTGGGAAACTCAGAGACAGCTGGAGCACCATAAAACTCACTCCTCATGGATAAAACACCCACAAAAAAACAGGAGCCTGGAGCATATGTTCTATTGGTAAGTGATTCTACCTAATACAGTCTCATATTTTCAGTCATTTTCCTACTTATGATGCAGTATAGGGAGGAACAAGATGATTAGGACAACTTGATGAGTTCCCTGATTCTTTTTAGTTTTATGAGCTTCTGAGTCTGGTGAGTTTAATGAACGTCCTGAATCTCATGAGCCTCCCGCAACTCTCCAGGATGCAGTGTTTCAGTCCTGTGGAAATGGGTGTACTACATTGTCCTTGCAGCTCTGACTGGGGAATGAGTTTTAAGGGATTGGAACTTTTTGCTGCCTGTAGCACATTTGTAAGAATCAGGAAACGTCATCAGAAATCCTGGTACCCCTCAATGGCGATGGAGAAAAGCCTGCTCATTTAGTGACCCTCTCTGCTGGTTTGTTATGATGGCAAAACATTCAACTTCTTCATTACTCCCTATTGCCAGAAGAATCAAAATAACAGCAAGTGTTGTAATAGGAATGGCGGATTGCTTCCCGCCACCCGGCTAGCTTTACCCAAAATAATTACATGGAAACTGTATTCTTTTAAACACTGCCTGGCCCATTAGTTTCAGCCTCGTATGTAGCTCTTACATATTGATCGAACTCATTTATAATAATCTGTGTAGCCCACGAGGTGGCTTACCAGGGAAGATCTTAACCTGTGGCTGTGTCGGGTGGAAGAATCATGGCAACTCACTCCCAGCATTCTGTTCTGTTTTCTCCGCCTACCTAAGGGTTTGCCTATCAAATGGGCCTAGGCAGTTTCTTTATTAATAAGAAATCACTCCCACATCATTTCCCCTTTTTCTGTTTAAACAAAAAAGAAAGGCTTTAACTTTAACATAGTAAAATTACATATAACAAAAGTTATCATGTAAGAATTACAGTTACAATGTTTATATCTACTTTATTGCAATGTATATTTGTACATTTTTTATATTTGGAGGTCATTATCCTCATTTGTTACACAGTTGTTTATTGTCTTAGTCTTTTAGTTAGATAGGTATTGAAAATTATATAGATCAATAGTATTCTAAGTTTGTCATTTATAATTAGACTAATCAGGTTCTTTAGATACATAGAGATTAGTCTCAGTATTGATAGATAATCTTCAACCTCTTCAAAGAGCTGTAGAAAATGGCCTTTAATCTAACTCAGAGTTTCGTGATCGTGAGACACAATTGCTCCTAGCAGCACCAAAAGACACTCCACCTGGAGCCTTTCTTTTTGGCAGAACTGGCCTTTGGGCAAAGAAATGCCCATACCTCAACCACTGACAGAGATACAGAGCATGCATCAATGGATAAAACAGGACTGTCATATCCTGCCAAAACAGGGTAAGATAGTTTTGAAAAGTTGCTTGCCTTTAAAAATGGTATGTCAGTTATGTTAGGCCTTAGCCAAAGTTGGTTGCTTCAACGCTGCAAATGTGACTTTGGGTGATTGCCCAGGTAGCCAGTTGTCTCTGTGATTTGTTGCATGTTTTGAAAGTTGTTTTACTGAACTTCCTAATTACCCAGGTAACATTATTTCCCTTCTCAGATCTTCAATGGGGTTGAAGACTATATAAATGTAGTTACTTTTCTCTCATGACTTGGCCAAGTTATTTATTATACAAGACCTAAGCTAGTTAAAATAGGATATTTGTACTTATTGTATATAATTTCATAGTAGGTTTAGAACTCTCTTACTTAAACAAAAGGGGGAGGTGTTGTGGGAGCTCCTCCCGCTCCTTCAGCCAATAGCCACTGAGATACCAGCCCAATGGGGCGTGGTCTCTCTCCCTTTAAAAAAGTGGCCACTTCCCTTTCCTCTCTCTCTTACTTCCTGCTCCGCTTCCGGGTGACTAGACTCCCTTCCTGATTGCGCAGAGGGCTGTTGTCTGGGATGGTGATCTGTAAGTTTTTTCCCCTTTAAATAAATAACCATTCTATTAATCATAATTCCAAACTGGTGTGGGATTGTTGTGACTTACACCTTCGCCTTCAAGCAACAGCAGCAAAATAGTGTGTGCTGTTACCTCTCCGTCTCCTCCAGTTTAAAGCAGCTGCTCACAGTGTCATGACCTCAGTGCCTTTGAAGAGGACAGATGAGGTACTAATTCAGCTGAGCCTCAGCTTTGGTTAAATAGATGTTGTCTCACGGTTGGATAGGAATCTTGTCAAGAACATCGGAGAAAAACACTGTGTTTCAGTACATCATATCAATGCGCATCATTAAACCCAATGTTGACATGTTGTCCTGATGATTCTCACAAATAAAGGCAAAATGAGAGACCAGGATCAGAAAAAGACATTATTGAAAAAATTAGTGAAGATTTCAAAGGGGTTGCGATTGAGTAACTGTAACAATATGATTTGTTTTCTTTCTAATTTTGCTATTGTTACATGAGAGTCAGACTCCTGCGAAGCAATCGGATGGATTTTAGGGAACTCCCTGTGGTATTTTAGTAATGTTGTCTAAATATAACCTTATTTCAAACTCAGAAGCTTCCAGAAACAAAAAGTATGAACAAGACACATAAGGGAGGTGACTGTAAAGTTCAGAAATCTGCCTGTGAACATTAGAGGGTTTCTCTGATGAGATGGAATTTGGAATTTGAAATTATCCCACATATGTGGTCAATATTCTGCACCACGGCACAAGAAATTTGGTGAAATTTCAATATTTGCAGTTACACATTAAAAACAGTTTAAAAGCTAATTAAACCTATTGTCGTCCCATCCCCTCCAAGACTAAAGGTGAATTATAGTGGGAGTCTTCTTTTCCATCCTCATTTTCAAATATACATTGAGAGGATAGCTCAGGGTTCACTGCTGTGGCAGCATCAGAGACTTCTGTGTCTGTCCTCGAAATGAACGAAAGTAATTTTAAATACTTTCCCCTCCCTTTCTCCAAAAGCTCTTAGAGTTCTCCTGTCACTTCGCTCAACCATTCAGTCCCATCTCAGATCAGAGCAGGCTCCAGAAAGCAGGGAAAAAATCAACCCTTTCTGCCACAGCTGGACTTCATTAAGCTGAAAGATTCCTAAGGCTTGTCTCAGTGTTTTTACAAATTAGCATTTGAAAGTAACTTAGGGGAAAAATGAATAATATTTATGTAAAAATGTGGTGCTATTGCTATTAAAACACAATCTAAGAAAACATAAAGGAGCTTGTCTTATCGTTTGTGAGATACTTGTGACTTTTGTTCTTTGGTGTGACTGTGAAGCTCACATTGCTGTTTTTAAAAGAACTTGTTTGAGTTTGAGCAGCTGTGTCTGCTGAGACAGTATGCCAATTTTGCTAGAAATTTTAAGGGCATGATTTTAATGGGGAACTCTATGCAAGTAGTGGCAGGAGGCCTCTCTAGGTTCTATTAAACAACTCCCACACAGCCCCTGTCTCTCTGCTCTATAATAAACACCATAGAATGGGGGGGGGGGGAATTACTGCCAAGTGAGTTCTCACAAACTCATTTTCATGAGCAAAAAGGTTACAAAGCTGCAGTAAGAAGACCAAGGTGGTTGTTTTGTTTGTTTTCTCACAGAAACATGTTTGACTTCTCTAGTTCACCACACTTCACTCAATTTTTAAGTTTCTTAAATATATAATTTTATTATTTTTAGACTTTCCTTGGTTGTCTGTTGTCATTGGCTTAGGTACAACTTTCATTATTCACTAATTTATTCAAAATGATATCAATGCCAATATTTATTTGGGCTTCCATGATTTTGATGAAGGTTGTTGGTACATTTTTCCTCGTTAAATCTTTCACAAAGTCTCTAAAGTTTCTAGAGAAAGCTTGGCTCTAGGATATTAGGGAGACTTACACCTCCAGCTCCCAAGATGACCCAAAATGTCTATCAGGTGATTTGTATGCTTTCAGACCTATTGTGCCTTTGCACATAAGCATCCCTGTATGGATTTTCTCATGAAAGCATGTCATTGCCCTTTGCATACACTTCAGAATCAGCACAAGAGTCAGCTCTGAGAGAGAGGTGCCCTCCACTGTATAGAATAAAGGAATAGTCTAAAATAAGAAAGATAATCCAATGTAAGGATTTTGTATCCCCTCTTGTCCAATGAGTTTTCACATACTTTGTTTCTGAGGAGAGTATTTCAATCAAGACTTGCTGTTGAAACTTCAGCTTTGTGTCAACAATCTGGACAGTTTCAAGGATGCCAAGAATATATTAGATGCTGATTTGCTTGTGCACTGTTTTGTGCTTTCTGCTTTTCTTGTCAGGATAGAAAAGATGGTAACAATTCTTAAACTCATGCAAGTTGTCAGATAAGACAGGCCATGTTGGACTTTCTTTGAGAGCATCACAGAATCCTTGGCTTGTTCCAATCACACTAGTATGGCAATTGAGCCCCAGTGTGGCTCAGTGATGATATTATACCCACTTCCCCAACCATTTCCTAAATTGTCTCTAAGGTGACCTGTATTCCTCAGAAATATCTTGATCAAATAGAGAAAATTATGAAAGATATAGTCTGGTCAAGATTCTCTTTCTAAAAAATCTTTTAGAAAATCTTTCTAAAAGAACAGTAGGATTCTTGACCAAAATCTCCTAATGACTCAGGAGACCTGAAGCATTATTTAGTGGAGCCCTTGTTACAGTGTGTCCTGTTCCTTCTCTGTATTCTGGCCTTGAATGGGATTTATAGCTGTTTTCTTGGGTTGGACATGACCATGGCTATCAGGGAAACTATGATCATATACATGAGTCCTCCATAAGATGGGGTCAATTAATATTCCTTCGTTGAGTGTTAGGAGAGGCTCACAAAACTCAGAAGACTCACATCAGCTTTGCCAAAGTTGTGTAAAGAGCAAACAACTGCTGGAAGAGAGGAGAATTTTCACTGGGGGGTTGGCTGTAATTTCATGAGTCTACCCTATTAAGGTGAGGCTTTTGGAAGCTGCAGTAGCCAAAACCCACGATACTCATATAAGAAAGCCATTTCCTATGTTCCCTTCACCAATGTTCTTGTAAGATACCTCATGAAACTCTTTGACACATAAACTTGATTGGGTTGAATCTTTCCTTTGGTCTGCCTCACTCTCTAAGTCTTAGGGAATACAGACTTCTCAAGAAAACAGGTGGCTTCTGTCAGACCTGCCTCAAAGTTGGACCATGGTTATTCTGAAGATCACCCAGTCCTTGAAAGGGAAAGTCAGTTGCTCTCCTGTCCACAGGAAAGTATTGCTGTCAAACATTTTGTTATCTCTTCTCTCCAGTTTATTCTTCTATAAAGTTTCCCTTGAAGATATAGTAACAGCTCCTCTTCTATTAAAAATCACCTTGACTTAAATCTATCAGTAGCTTCCAGAAGCCCATCCTGTACTCAGGATGTAATAGCTTCTGTCAATCCTCTGGCACAATGGTTAGAACTCATTTATATCCATTGTCACAAAAATGAGTCCCTAAATTTATATGGTATTTTATCTTTATTTTTATTATTGTACTATGTTATTAACTACTGAATAAAATATTATGTCTGAGTCATAATTTTAAGCTTCTGTTGTGTAATACATAATATTTTACAGATAGAGATGATCAAATATGGGACCAGTTAATGGAAGAAGAAATAGTATTTCTGACTTATCATGTAGAAAATGAGATGAGACTTTTTTCTCTCTATTTGGAAAACTCCTCTTCATGATGACATCCACATTGAGAAAAATCTGATTTTCTTACTTGAACATATTCATAGACTATATGAAAACAGCAACAAGATCTTAAACCCTTTTAAATGAATATTCATAGATATGAACCAATAGCCCCATACCAAGAAGAAGTTTTAGCATTCAAAAGCGCTTTTATTGAAAAATGTAAGAATGTGTCCAGTGAAGCTGTTTTTTTTAAACCTTTTTACATTTCAAATGTAGTTTTTAGGAAAATTCAACCAATACATTTTTTTGTTATTTTGCTGCAGAGACCATGGAACCCCTTGGAAGAAGTAGAAAAAAGATTGTAGGAGTCAGAAAGAACATAGAACACAAGAACGTGATTCATTGAATCAACTAATCAGGGCTCATTTGGGCTCACAGAAACTGAAGCTGCAAGCACAGGGCCTGCATGGGTCTACATCAGGTCCTCTGCATATATGTTAAAGCTGTCAGCTTTTGTATTTGTGGGGCTTCTAACAGCAGGAACTTGTGTATCTCTGATTCTTTTGCCTGCTCTTGAGGCTCTTTTCCTCCTATTGGGTTGCCTTGTCCAGACTCCATATCAATACTTCATTTTATCTTATTGTATCTTTTTTTCCTGTTTGGTGTGGTTTCTTGGAGAGCTGCCCTTTTCTGAAGAGGAAATTAGGAGGAGCAGATCTAGGGGAGAGGGGAAGTGAGGTGGGCTGCGAGGAGTGAAGGGAGGAGAAATTGTGGCAGAGATGTATTGTATAAAAGAAAAATTTATTTCCAATTAAAAATAAATAAAGAGCGATTCCCTCAAAATACATTTTAGTTAAAATAGAATTATATCCCCTTTTTCTCTTTTACCCTTCCAGCCCCTCAAAGGTATTCTTTGTCCAGCCCTTCTCATTCCAGCCTCTCAAATTGACAGTTTATTTTGCTTTTTCTTTGATTTTTATTGTTTCACACACACACACACACACACACACACACACACACACACACACCACCAGTGTACCACACACAAATACACACTATATGTATTTGTATGCATAAATATATAATAAATACAACATGTTGAGTCTATTTTTGTTGTTGATTAGTTTCATGGCTGACCACTTTGTATAGGATTACTAATACGAAGACTTATCCCTGGAGAGGCAAATTAACTTTTATGCAGAGTAACTATCCATAAACTTAGTTACATTTTGTATTATATTTTGCATCATACTTTCCATTTTTACCAATGAGAGCACGTATATTCATTTTGTTAAACAGCAACATAATTTTCCTTGATAACTTCTAAAATGGAACTGAGTACTTCTGTAAACTATAAAATTTAAACCAATTAGTGATACTAACTCTTTAAAACTTTTAGATCATTTTATTTTATGTGTATTAGTGCTTTCCTGCATGTATATTTGTGCACCACATGCATGCCTGATGCTTGTGAAATTCAGAAGTGGAGATCAGACCCTCTGGAGCTAGAGTTAAAGTGGTATTGAAAAACAGACCCACCACTATTTTGATTTGACCATTTTACTGAAATTCAGGTTTTAATTTACCATTTACCAAAAAAAATTGTGTTCTTATCACAGGAGGACATGGAATTACTTGTCATTCATCCAGCCCAAATCAGTGTCCTAAACAGTTTTTTCTTAATTAATTATTTTTTTAAAAAAACTGTCTCTTCTCATTTTACATAGCCATCCCATTTTCCACTCACTCCCCTCCCCCATCCCACTCTCTCTACCTCCACCCGCCCATCCACTCCTCACAGAGGGTAAGGTTTCCCATGGGAAGTCACCAAACTCTAGCACATAGCTTTGAGGTGGGTCCAAGGCCTTCCCCATTATATCTAGGCCGAGCAAGGTATCCCTCCAAGAGAATGGGTTCCTAAAAGCAAATACAAGCAGTAGGGAAAAATCCTGCTCCCACAGCCAGAGACTTCACAGAATGCCCCAGCGATACAACTGTCATCCACATTCAGAGGACCTAGTTTTCTCTATGCTGGTTTTGTGTAAGCTGTTTTAGTGGGTGTCCCCATCATGGTCTTGACCCCTTTGCTCATATTATCACTCTTCCCTCTCCTAAACAGTTTTTATGAAAGCTGGTAGTGTTAAGTTTCTAGAGTTAAGATAAATAATAAATGACAAGATAACAAAGAAGTAAGTATTTTTCTTAACAAAAGATATTTGAAAAAACTAGAGGTATGCTATTCACTAAAAGTCAGTTGATGGTTGTTTTCTGTGTTGTTTTCACAAGTAAAGTGGAGGCTTAGCTGATAAGGTCTAAATAAACAAATCCAACTAGATAGCACTTCATAGACAAATCTGAATGTTTTCTAACATCCAGAGGAAACAAAATGTTCTCATTCTCCAACTTCCTGCTCATCCTCTGGGCTCTGATGTCTTCGCTGAACTAAACACTCTGCTCTTCTTTCTTAGCCTGTGTCTGTGTTGGTCTGTGAATTTGCCTTTCATTTTGCACTTGTACTCAAGGCACAATGGCAGTGTGCATCAAACACATCAAAGGAAAGGTTCATTAAGACTTAGCGTGATTTCAGCCAAGATACCCTCATCTCTAACACAGGACACAGTGCTGCCCAACTTCCCTTCTCTCTAAAAGTTCACAGTTCCAAAAATAAACCCTTTCCCAATTTGCTGTGAATATGATTGTCAAAACCTTTCAGATGAAGCAGGCTTCGATTGTTAATGTCTAAGGTGTATATTCTTATTTTAGCAGCCATGACTCATCTTAGGGGAGACAATTATGTACATGACAGTGTATTTTTATATCTTAGGATAAAGACAGTGTCTCTGCAAATCTGTTTGTCATGTGTTTCAGGCAATCTAGGCCCTCATAGTCACCCTGTGCTGTGGATGTGATTGCTTATTTCACAAACATAGTTGTGAAGATCCGTTTTTTTTTTTTTTTGAGTTCTGCTAAATTGCCTTTCCTTTTTATCACTTCAATAAACCCTGGGCTGACCCTCTCTGAAACCCTTCTTCTCAGCATTCCCTACTATCCTTTGTGTGTGTGACTCACTAAATTTAATTAGGGTTGCTTGTGGGAGCCTGGGTGAGAGGTTATTTACTGAAGTCTGGGCAACTCAACAATGTCTATACCACAGAAGAACATGAGTCTGCTCCCTTGGGGCCCTCTAAGGGAAGGAATGGAAGGAGACATGTAGACCATCCCCTTTAATTTCCTTCTTGCTCCCTTCACACAGACTTAAAAATCACTTTTCCAAATCATTCACCATGCAAACCACAGCTTCTAGACTTTGGGACATTTTGGTGTTTGGCTGTTCTGTTTCACTATAATAATTCTGATGATACAGAAGTACTCTTCTTTTGGCTTGAGGTAGTAGTTAATGGATTAATGTTTATGCAAAATAGACTGACGAAAATGGACATAATCCTCAGAAGAGGAATTCTGATTCTTTTTAGTTCTAGACTAGCCATCTGCAGCAGTGTTAGAAAAGGCAGTGCATGTGTATGGTCTATATACCTCACTTGACTTCATCTCAGATTGGCACCCCAATCAATGGCCCTGTGAATCTGTAGATTGGTTCTGTATCCCAAAACTCAACCAAGCCTGAATTAATAATGATTTTAAAAATTTGCGCTTGGGCTGGAAATGTTCAGAAGTTCATATTATCACTGATCCCCGAGCTGTACTAGCTAATAAGTACAGAAAGAGCAGTTGCCTTGAACCGGATGTTATAAAATCACTAGAGACAATGCATACTGTATGAGAAGGTGTGCTCAGGTTACATGCAAAAGTGACACCATTTTATACAAGAAATCTGGGCTTCTGCAGCCTCTTGTTTCTGTGGTGAGATCCTCTCCAGTCTCCAAGGGTATGGAGAACACTACATTTCAGAAAATTTGAAGGAGAAAAGTAAACTCTCTGCTATAGTTGAAATATTGTGAGATAAACTGCCTTTTGTTTAAGCTCCATGTTAATCTCTTGATAACAAATAACAGGGTGATAAAGGATGCTGATTAACTATAGAACACACAAATGACAGTTGATCCCCATACTCTACTAGCTGGTGATATTGTTTGCCTTTTCCTGAAATTTATTTTCTGCTGTATGAAACTGAGCTGTTAGTGGCACACTCTTCTTTCTTGTTGTTGTTTTTTTTAAATATTAGATTCTGTAAACTTCTTATAAAAGCATTCAAATATTACACAAAAGAATCAAAGCACACATCCAGGGGTAACTATTTCTACCATTTCTGCAATATTTTGACAGGACTGCTTGGGGATAAAATGAGCCTTTTGGGGGGAGTGATAAAGATTGACTATAGCACTTTACACAGGCTGAGCAAGTGTCTACAAGTCAGTCAGCTGTAGTTCACAGATAATCTGTGTTAGGCATATTAAAACACCTCCCCCCCCCAGAAAGGAGAAAGCTTCCAAGAGACAACCAAATATAACAAAACAAGACACAATCAAAACAAGACAAAAGCCCTCTTACAGAGGCTGAACAAGGCAACCCAATAGGAGGAAAAGTGTCTCCAGGACAGGCAAAAGAGTCAGACACACCTGCTTCCACTGTTAAGAGTCAAATAAAACCACCAAGCTTTCCATTTCAGTCTCTGTGAGATTTGCTTAGTTGCTCAATGGGCAGTGTTCTCCTGGTGTCCTCTATTCCTTCTGACTACTCCAATATTTCCCCTCATCCCTCTTCCAAGAGGTTCCTTGAACTTATCACAGAGGGACCCAATGGGGACCTCCAATTTAGACTCTCTCAGCATAATATCTGGTTGTGGATCTTTGCACCGTCTGCTGCTGGAGGACGCCTCTCTGAGGATGACTGAGAAGGCACCAATCTCTGAATGTAACAGAATATTATTAGGAATCATTTAATTGATTTGTTCTGCCAGTTGTGTTTAGTTCTACCGTAGGTTTCTGGAATATCCATTCTCCATTCTGTAGCCATCCAGGCACTGTCGGGCATGGACTCCCTCCCAGGGACAGAAGCATGGGCCTGGAGTAAAACTGTATATTGGTTGGCCACTCACACAAGTTTTGAGTCATCATTGCTCCACCACATCTCACAGGTAGGAAAAATTATAGGTTGAGGGAAAGGAGAGGTGGGAGGAACCTGAGAAGAGTGAAGGGAAGGGAAACTGTGCTTGGGATGTAAGGGATGAGAGAAGAATCAGTTTTCAATTAAAAAAGAGAAACAGATGCTTCTCTCTTGGGCACTGCTTAGAACTTTTAAATACTTAGGAGTTTTAAATATGTGTTCTTGAATGGTAGCTCTTGAGTATATTCAATTACCAACATCATATAAAAAGTCAATGCAGTATTCTGTTTTAGAAATTGTCAAATAGACTTTGATTGGACCAATATTTGTACAGATTATGTCTAAAAGTTATAATGGTATTATTTAAGGAAGTTATTTTGAGGTCTCAAAAGCAAGAGCAGTAATTTAATGACCAAAATTGCAATCTTCGTTAATTTGAAATGATAAGTCCAGTGTAAAAATTTTTCCAGTAGTTAAATATGAGTGATGTGGGATTCTCCTCTGTATGATGTGAATACCATTGGTTAATAAAGGACTGCTTTGGGCCTGTGCAGGGAATAGAGGTAGGCAGGGAAAACTAAACTGAATGCTGGGAGAAAGAAGGGCACAGTCAGAGAGAAGCCATGTAGCCCTGCCATAGCCAGATGGAACTTTACCTGGTAAGCCACAGTCACGTAGCAATACATAGATTAATAGAGATGGGTTAAATTGATCACTGCTTGGCCCGCTAGCTCTAGCTTCTTATTGGCCAAGCAGTGATTTAAATAATATAGTTTTTGTGTGATTATTTTGGGGCTAAGCAGCTGGAAACCAACAAGCAGCCCCATCCTCCAACAAATTGGCACCTACATGGCCAACTAAAATCCACTTAAAGGCTGAGAAAGCTTGCAAAAGAATTCTAGACACTTAAAAAAAAAAAGTTTAGATGCATTTTTTTTCCTGAATGGGCTTTGCTTGCTGACAGCAAGCTGTGGCTCCTTTAAGAAAGGTTTTCCTGATTGAGCAGTAGCAGAAAAAAAAAAGCCACAGTTTTGAAATGCAGGCTTTCTGGACCATGATGCCAGTGTGATCTCTGGCTCTTTCAGGAGACCAAGCATATGGATAAGGTTTGTGAGCAGCGTGCTTGGCTTGCTTGGAGGCAACCTGGCCCAGCTGTGTGCTTAGAGATGGGGCATTATGCATGTCTCTCAGAGACTATGAGCAGCTCTGCCATGCTGGACTGGGCAAGGCAAGCAAGCAGTATCATATTTCCCCTAGCAAAGGTGCTGTTTAAGTTTTTAAGAAGGGCTTAGCATTTTAAGAAGCACTTCTGGTCAGAAAATAATTACAGATACACAATAAAGACAAATTCAGAAGAAAAAAAACCTCTAAATGGGTCACAGTGTTAGATTAAATGTACATAGGCTTGGGAGAGAGAAGAAAAAGTATAGAGAGTTGGAAAAGAAGTAAATCATTTAAAAAAATAAAACAAAGTCTTTGAAGAGACATGGTACAAAGTCATTAAAGGAGTAAAAATAAATATCAAAAAGTAATGAGTAAAAACAAGTCACATAAAGATGAAATACACACCAAGAGTCTAGATTATGCATATTATTTATTATTGGGTTGTCTTTGAATATTTTGACTGCAGAGAGACATCTGGTTCTGGGGACTGCTAAGCTAAGCCAACACATATATTTCAAAGGTATCTTGTCTTCAAAATATGGGTCTAAGGACATGTTGCTTTGGAAAAGAGGTTCTTCTTTTGTTTCCACAGAGGATGAAAACCTGTGGATTCATTCCAGGCTAATGTAGTTTGATGGACCAAGATCCCCTGAAAGGTTGCCTTGAACACCCCTCAAAAATTACTTCACCAAAAAAAAAAAAAAAAAACAGCAGGAAAACGTTTGGAATATAATGACACCCATATACCCAAAAAAAATGTTTTTAAAGGTTTCTTTACATTTAAAGGGGTGTATGCTATGGAGATTTGCATTGGTATGGATCTTGCTCTATTGATAAAAATTTAAGGTCAATTTTGTTATACCATACATATGTATTTCTGATCTTTATTAAGGTATTCTGTTTGTCCAGCTCATTTAAAAATGTAATGTATAATTAAGAAATACAGGATAATAAATAATAATCTAAAATAGTCAAGCTTGTAGTCATGTTAGATTTTCTAGATGTACAGAGATATATTTCAGATAAACAGGTATTCTTCAAACCTTTCAAAGACTACAGAATATGGCATTTAAAACGTTTTAAAAATTTAGTACTTATCATTACAATGAGACTCATCTGTTCCTGGTAGCTCCAATATACTTCAAGAAGAAGATGGGCATCAAAAAGGCTCCTTATGGAGTTGGTTACCCATTTGGGCAGAAACTTCTCTTGCCTGGACTGATTCATGAACTAGACATGCAGGACTCACAGTAATGACTGCTAAAATTGCTTAAAAGTGAGACGATCCTTCAGCGTTCCTGCTTCATGGAAGAGTCTGTGAGACATTCTGCAGGATACAGAAAAAAGTGACTGACAAACTGCCAATATAGATGCAACTGTCTTTGAAATTTCCTGATTCATGGAAAAGTCTGCTAGAAACTGAGTCAGTAGATTGAAAATGGATGCCCCAAAGGTACAGAATAACTTTGTGTGACTGTCCAGGCAGAGAGATGTCTCTGTAAATTTTAGAGTTTTGAAACTTGCTTAGGTAATATTATATGCTTCTGGAGTCTTTGATAGAGTTGAAGAATTTATAGTTATAGTTTTCCTTAGTTATGATAAAAGACAAAGTAGATATAAATATTGTAACTGTAATTCTTGCTTGATACCTGTTTTGTTGAATATAATTTTACTATGCTGAAGTTAAAAACAATTCCTTTTTATTTAAGCAGAAAAGAGGAGGTGATGTGGGACTCTCCTCTGTATTCTGTGAATACCATTGGTTAATAAAGGAGTGCTTTGGGCCTGTGCAGGGAATGTGTATGGGGGAACTAAGCTGAGAGAAAGGAGGCGTAGAGAGAAGCCATGTAGCCCCGCCAGAGCCAAATGGAACTTTAGCTGGTAAGCCACAGGCACACGACGATACACAGATGAATAGAAATGGGTTAAATTAATATGTAAGAGTTAGCCAATAAGAAGCTAGAGCTAATGTGCTAAGCGGTGATTTAATTAATACAGTTTCTGTGGGACTATTTCGGGGCTAAGCATCCAGGAACCAACAAGCAGCCTCCCTCCAACATATGAGCAGATTCATTCAAATGATTTAAGAATTCCTGGTGAGTTATTTCTATCTTAAGAAGGCCAGATCCCTGAAACACTAGCTATAATATATGAAAAAGAATAGTATACTAGATCCAACATATACGAAATGTTGCCAATTTTCACATATTAATTATTCATGATTCTTCTGCTTCCTTCTTCTATCTTTCTCACTCTTTTTCCTTCTCCTTCCCTTCCTGCCCCCCTTTCCCCTTTTCTGTCTTTCTCTCTTTCCTGGACAGGGTATCATTACATAGCTCAGGAAAGCCATAAACTCACGTTTTTCTGCTTGACCTCCTAAGAACAAAGATTGTAAGTATGTATCTCATGCTGTGTTGCTTACTGTATTTTCTAGGTAATTTGACTTTTCTTTTTTTAGCATTCCCATTTAAAATTAGAATCAATATAAATTATCTAGAAGGACATGAAATGTTTCACTGTTGAAAAAAAGAAACTTCACCAGGTTATCTTTTGGAGTGGCCTGCAAACAGGTGGATGCCACACTCAGTTAGATTGAGCTGGAGATTTGACTCAGCGGTGAAGAGGGTTTTCTGCTCTTCTCGAGGACCAGAGCTTAGTTCCTAGGATTTTTATTGGGTGCTCACAACCATCTTTAACTCCAGCTCCCATGGAGCTGACACCCTCTTCTGGCCTCCATGGGTACAAGTGTGGCATGCCTATATATTCACATAAACATTCATATGTAAAAATAAATCTTTTAAAAAGTTCACTGTATTATCCATCTTAACACTTTATGTATTTGATCTTTTATTTTCTTACATGTGCCTTTGATGATCATTCCAACCAATTATAAAATATTTTAAAAGCTTCATGTCAGTCTACACATTGCACATATACTTTTATACTTGGATTTCTCTAGCTTAACTTCTTTGGCTCTGTTGTTGACAAATAAGAACCTTTATCAGGATAAGCTCACATAAATGTCCGTAACATTATTCTATTTTTGCAGATGTTCACGTTTAGCTCTATCAGATTTGACTATGAATATTCGTCTCTGTGTATAATGATCTGAAGTTAAAGGCTGAAGGCTGCTCTTTAAAAAAAAAAAGACAGTTCTCTAAACCCTCACTGTCAATTAGATGCTATTCAAAATCAGTCTGAATTGTTGAAGCCCTTGGACATTGACAGTGTTCTTATGCTTAGTGTTCAGGGCACCGTGTAATTATCCCAGTTAGTGCTTCGATAGTGCTGATCTCTGAAGAAGAAAAGCAAGACTTAGAGAACTCAAATCAGCACAGATGTGTGGCTTTGGTTTTGTTCCCTGTTTCAGCACGTGAAAAACCATCCCTTAATTCCAGGCTGGTTGCTTTTCTGTGGTTGAGATGTTAAGCTAGATGGATCAAGTGGTCTTTTGGTAAATAATAATTTCTTCAGAGAGCTGGAAGACCAGGGTACTGTTGGAGTCTCAGAAGCAAACTTCCCTTAATAGCAATCGACATGCATATTCTTTACAGAAACGGTGAAAGTGGGTAGCTTCTCTTGTATCTTTCCTCTTACTATGTAAGAGAAAGCTGTTTACCAAAGTACCTTGACTTTTCATGATACATTGTTGGAATTTTTGATAGTAGCAGAAAATAAAGAGGAAAATAAAACAACAATAAAAATCCAATGGATGGGGAAGTAAGGGAGAGTCAGGCATGTCCAGGCTGTGTCCTTCCCTGAAGAAGAGAGTCATGGCGTAAAGCAGTACATGATTCCAACCGGAGGAAAGAAAATGAGTGAAAATACTTTTAGTAGGGGGGTGCTGCTTCTGAACCACACTTGATTTTTCCTGGGATACAAGGAAGAATCTGGGTATCAGGAAGGAAGTATTTGCCTGGGTTTACAACCCCCCTGCCTCAGCATCTCCTAGGGGCCCTGTAAATCAGTCTTTACTTTTAATTATACCAAGTAGTGGTGTCTACTATCCCACAGGGGCAAAGCTGAGAAGTCAGAAACACAGGTGAACACGTGACAAGCCTTTATAAAGGGGAGCAGCCTAAATGACACATTAATCATAATGGCATCACTAACTAAATGTCACTGCAGGTGATTCATTCCTACTGTAGTCAATGGGACTTTGGTGAGTGAGCCAGAGAGAGAAACCAGTGCTCATTTTTCATCATTTGGTTTGACACCTTCTGCTTTAAACATAATGGCAATTTAAGGTGTATGGCATTGGTTATCCATCTCCAAAGGTTATTCTTTTAAATGCAGCCTGGATCAATAAGATAAAAAAAAATCATGGACACTTAGACATAGTTAAAAGGGACTTGTTAGAAACAAGGCTGCTTCTACCCTGGGCACATTTTTGAGTTAGTTACTCGCTGGGAACTAGAGCTAATGGGACAGTTCTCCATGGGCGAAATGAATCTGAGTTTGAACCATTGGCCTAGATAATCCAGGCAAACTGCCCATTTTTGCCTGGAGTGTCAGGGGAATTGCTCTAATTGTCCACTTCTCTTTGATAGTGGAGGCCTACTCAATTTTACTCATCATCTTATGTAGCTCTAAGCTCCTCTTCCTGATCTTTCTGTTGAGTGTCGATCAGAACCCATTCTCAGTAATTCTGTTACTTCTGTTGAACTGGGTGGGAATGAGGTAATGACTGTTCTGAACTCCAGGGAGTTGTGCAGTGTGTTGCAGGAACCCTGTGTCATTTACTTGACCCTGGGTGAACAAATGGCAGTAACCAAACAATCCTATCCCTCTCGTGTTTCTCTAGTCTGTCATCTTACAGAGATATTTCCTTAGCTCCAGGATGGTGCTGGACTTTGACCATTGCCTTTGGCTACCAAACTCCAAAATGGATTTCATCTGTTTAGAAAATTTCCTTAATTGCGTACTTGCTAATGTTCTCTAGCTAGAGCTTTGGTCCTTTTATTATCTTGCTTTGCTTTTGGAGACTATGTCTCACTGTGTTGCCCTGTATGGACAAGCACTCACTATGTGAACCAGGCTGATCTCAAATCACAGAGATCCACCTGGCTCTACCTCCCAAGTGTTGTGCTTAAAGGTATGTGTTATCATGTTCAGTTTTTTTAAAGAATAAGCTTACTTTTAAAGTTTTATTTTACTATTGTAGTAATATGAGCGGTGGGGCTGCCTTCCTAGCACCCCGCTGCCCGCACGGCTAGCTTATGCCCCGAAATAATTACAAGGACACTGTATTCATTTAATCACTGCTTGGTCATTTCTATCTAGCCTCTTCTAAGCTAACTCTCGCATCTGGACTAGCCCATCTCTAATAATCTGCTGTAGCCCACAAGGTGGCTTACCAGGGAGATTCTAGCCTACGTCCATCCTGGGTCGGAGCTTCATCGTGTGTGCCTCAGAGAGCAGAGCTCTCGCCTCTGCCCGCAAGAGTGGAGCATCATGTCTCTCTGAGGCGTCTGCCCCCGAGAGGAGAGCTGTCGAGTCTGACCTCACTTCCTCTTCCTCCCAGTATTCTGTTCTCTTTACTCCTCCCACCTGTTTTAACCTATCAGGGCAAACAGCTTCTTTATTTAATTAACCAATGACCTTCCTCCATCACACTATGTTTTAAATTATGTGTATGTGATGCTCTGTGTGTGCATGTATGCTCATATTTGTGCACATGTGTGCAATGCCCATAGAGTCTAGAAGAGGGCATCTAATCCCCTGGAATTGAAATTATAGATGGTTATGAGATGTCTGGGTTGGATGCTGGACTCTGAATTCAGGTTCTGAAAAGGAAGATCTTAATTGTTCAAGATCTTCCCAGGCTTCCTTTCCTGGTTTTTATTAATTAATTAATTAATTAATTAATTATCTGTTGATTTATTCTGTGTCCATGTGTGGACTTGTGTGGAGGTTGGAGGACAACTCTTAGGGGTCAGTTCCACCCTTCCAACATGCGGGTTTAGCAATCAAACTCAGGTAATTAGTCTTGATAGTGCCTTTCCCCACTCAGCCATCTTGTTGGATCCTGCCTTGCTCTTTAATTATGAAGCAGACTAGATTTTGAAGAGTAAGGTGGTGAGTTTAGCAACCAGAAACATTCCAAGTAGTGTCAGGCAAAACTGACTTCCACAGAAACAAACCCCAGTAACACCTCTAAGTGCCTATGATTGTCAGTCTTGGCAATAGAAACCCAGGTGTCTCTGCTTAAGGTCATAGCAGTAATGAAGTCATTGTTCCTGGACATCCTGCTCCCAGACCTGTTCCCTCTCTCCTCTTAGGTCACCTATATACTACTTAATATCCTCTCATAATAAAGTTTTTAATTACCTAGCTGGAGTTTCCTTCTCTTGCTTTAGACTAAATGATTGATTCTGTAAGGAACTCAAGCAGGTGGTCAAATCTTATTAAGCGGAAAGGATGGGAGGAATAGAGTTACACAGTAGTCCATTCTCAAGTTTCCATCCCAGCAATGCTCGGTGTCAACTCGTACATGACAAAGATTGCTCAGGCTTGACAAAAGTTTGGTCTTTGATAATGTCTGAATGCAATACAGATACATGAAATAATGAGGTAAATAAGAGTTAGGCAGAAGTTGAAGGCTCTCATTTCAATGAGGAAATTTGATAGCTAAGTGTGATTGAAAAAAAATTTGGAGTTTCATTTATTCATTTTTGTTGTTTTAAGACTCACTCTGCTGGGAAAAAGCAGGCAGCATGGTTCTCCTTGTTTATTTCTTTCCTTGACTGTGTGGTGTGGACTTAATCTCTGGTCTCTGCAACTTTCTGGTAAAGAAGAGCTCTAGCCTGGAATCATAAGGCAAATAAACTCTCTCCAGTGTTGTATTTGGGTGAGAAAATTTCATCATGGTAATAGTAATGAAACTAGAACACCCACAACCAACCCTGAAACTAGTGTTAAAACACAGCTGAGAATTGCAGCAGAACTCACACTGGGGGAGCAAGCTAGCAATTACTGCATCTCATTCAGCCATAGTATGATGAGCCCTTTTCGGTGGTGTAAGAAGCATCTGGTGCATATCCTTCTCTTCTGTCTGCATATGTTCCCTGTTCATGCTGGAGCAAGGAGCCCTGGCTCTGGCTACCCAGATGCTCTTCCTTTTTCATCATCTTCTCAATCAACAAGTGAATCAAATACTGATTCACTTGCACATTCTGCAAGTTGCACAAGTTTCTCAGCCTGTTTTCGCATTGTGGACTCTGGGCAGGCTAATGGTCATTCCAATTTTCAAACTCTCAAAGTGTCATTTTCTTTTTATCAAGGATTGTTGATATTTTGTTTTAAAGTAGGTTTTCTTTTAGAAGCTCAACAAGTTTCTGACCCTAGATAATTTTGCATCAGTAGCTTACATAAAAGCTGTTCTTATTGAAACACAATTCTTACAAAGCCGTCTTTTCTTCCTTTGAATTTTATGCTCAGAAGCCAACACCTCTCAACTGTACGGAGTTTCTGTTTGATGCTCTATGCTCTACTTTGGGAATTTGACATATGCTTCACCGTGGCTGAAACTACCCAGGCCCAAGTAGGCTTTGAACACTGCTTCAGGTACTGTGACCAGTGCCTTTCCAGCAACACTTTCTGATGTTGTGAGTCTCTGACTTGGCATTCTCAGAGATTGCTCAGTCCAGATACATCCACCTGAAGTGGCACTAAAGAAAGGATCACAAATTGATCTGTCCCCTGACCACTGAACTCTCCAAATCCCAGAAGACTGTGTAAGATGGACAATTGCTTTTAGCAACAGCCAAATTCTAGTCCCCATCCCTTCTCTCTCATTCCAAGACAAATTTCTTATCCCTCCAGGTCTGTTCAAATCACCTTTCCAAACTACCTAGGCTCCCCTAAAGCCAGTACGTGCAGTAGGATCAAAAACCCATTGCCATTGTTCTTGAGTTCTCAGTAGTCCTCATTGTCCGCTATGTTCAGAAAGTCCGGTTTTATCCCATGCTTTTTCAGACCCAGGGAGAGGGACTTGATCGGGGGAGGGGGAGGGAAATGGGAGGCGGTGGTGGGGAGGAGGCAGAAATCCTTAATAAATAAATAAATTAAAAAAAAAAACAAAAAACAAATCACCTTTCCAATGAGATGGCCTTGTGTAAGTTTGCACTGGGAAATACACAGGAAGAGATAGTAATCTGGAGGGTTCTGGTGCAAGGTTGCTTCCTATGGTGACTTTTCCCCTTCACTCATTTTTCCCAGGTGAAAATTTCTTTGGGAAATCATCCACTCAGTGACTTTACCTTGTGTTCAGGTTTTGAATTTTGGAACTTCTCTTCTTTTTAATTGTTATAAATTTATAACTCCTCTTTGCCTCAGTCCACAGCTATTTGGTCTTGTAAAATATTCGTAGTTTTAAACTCATTAAATGCATTTCTCCTTTCAAAGCTCTTTTTATAACCTGCGAACACGTTAAGTACCATAGGACATGTCCTATCTGATCCAAAATGACATTGGGCCTGATGTCTTTGATTTGCCCACCCTGAAACAACTTTCTTCTTACCACTCATTCTGGAAAACTGATCTACTTACTTTTGGGGTTTTGAATCACCTCTGCCAGACTTCCAATGTCAATTTCAACAGTGATCAGACTGATTCTACAGTAAAACTTATAAGGAAAAATTCTGAGAGCCAATGATTCTCATAAGAAACTCGTTCACATCCATGGATAGTCCCTGTCATTGTGCCTGATGACTAGCTGCAAATGTGGCTCACTGAAGCCTCTGCAGCTGAGATGCAGAAGGGAAGGCAGAGAGAAAAAAAAAAAGCAAGATGATGAAGAGGAAGGCCTACTATCAGGGAATTGCTTTAGTCTAGAATAACTTCTTCTGCATGTAGTTTGTTGACCACAAAGCTCTAACATCATGGAAGACAAGACGGGAAACAAACAGGGATTGAAAGGTTATTCAACAACAAGTTGCTGTTACCCACATTTTGTTTTAATGTTTGGAGAATAGAAAAATTAAAATCTATGCTGCAGTCATTATGAAGCTAAAATAAAATAAACAGTTCCTCTGCCTTCTGTAATGCATACTTATACAAATGTGAAGTCATTTACAAAGAAAAACAACCTATTCTGACCCTTGTGGGTGTTTTGTTATAGTTCATTTATTTTCAATTGATGTTAAGAGAAGTTGGTATCTTTCTATGCCCTAGGATGGAACAATTGTCTTTTAGTTTCGATGCTTGTGACTATTCTTGGATGGGGTTGATATTGGACTATATTGCAGTTTGTCATCAAAGAGTAAAACAGAAACAAAACCAAACAAAAAGAACTTTAAATGGATGGTGAGGTACTGCATCTTTCTTTTCAAATCCTTACACTTACACCATGTGTTTCTGCAAACTCTTGAGCTCCAAATCTCTCCTACTAGAGACCAATCCTCATCAAAGGTCCTGGTCTGATTGTGAGAACCCAGGTTCTTAAAATACCTCTTCTCCTTTACCCCAGTTTATCTATCCCCAGTGTTCCTAGAGTTTATATACTTCGGCTTTATTCAACATGAGTAGCTTAAGGTATATGGTACAAATCTCCCTTTGTTTAGGGAACTCATTTGATAAAACGTACAGCCTTATATAACTCCCTCTCCCCAAGGCTACTAGCAGTTACTCCTTCACCATGAGACATTCATCTGGGGTGTAACTTACTTCCACAGTTACACTGCTCTATGTGGTCTGTATGACAGAAGAAAATTCTTTTCTAAAGATCATGAAGCAGAGCCTCAAATACCCCTTTGCTGAAAGAAACTAATAATGATTGCTCCACAGCCCCCAAATCCCCAGGCCCTGTATGTTCTCCAGCGCTCTACTTATATTGAGTCATACAGACTGAAATGTTTAAAGTCCATTAATCTTTCATTTCAAATCCAGTCTAGCACTTCCCTATGGCAAATCTTTTTTGCTTTAACTAGAGATTAAAGATTAAGATGGCTTGGGTTTGAAAGAAGCTGTGAGATATGGGAAGGAATTTCCAGTCATCTTTTGGAGTCTTCACTACTATTAACTCTCTCACTGAATGAAGAATACTTTGCAATTAGAAGATGTTTTTGATAAACTCAACCATCCTTCTAGAAGACTTAAATTAATTTTACTAGTATCTATGAAGGAATGGGCTTCCTTGTAACATTTTAGATAGTTTTATAAATACACCTATTGTACTTTCATTGTACTTAGTCCTTAAAACTAAATATACTGTGAATTGTCTCTTTGTATCTTTGACTTATCTGACCCTGTGGAAAATTACATATTGTGATCAAAATACACACACTGATTTCCTTTCCCGGTGTTTCAATGTGGTCCTTCTCAATTTAGCTCAGTAGCAACTGTAGAGTATCACAGAAATAATGGTATTTGGTGATGTTTAGCACTACTTTAATTCTGATGAGAAATTCAAAATGCTTTGTGGGTAGTATAATGAATGTTAAATTGAATAAATGAATTAATGAATGAATGCTAAAAATAGGAAACTTAAAAAAATAGGAAAACTTTAAGGTCAAGGTCTGAAAGTTAGTTTCCTTCTAAGGTATTTAACAACCCATAAAGGCAAAGTATTTGTATTAGAAAAATCACTTTCATGCCAAGAAATAGTGAGATGTCGGATTAGGCCTGGAGTTAAGATTCCCAGAACCCACATAAAAGGAAGTGCACAGTTTGTAATCCCAGCCTTCAGGTGGCCTAGTCAGGAGATCTCTCTCTCTCTCTCTCTGATACAAGCTGGTGCGTTATACTACAGAATTATTAGTAGGGAGGAGACCCAACATCGACCTCTGGTCTCTGCATGCAGACGCATACCCATGTGTACCCACACAAACGCAAAGACGTACATGTATACACCGTCTTGAAACAAATAACATTCTGCAAGTGCCAGTCATTGTGATGAAAAGACCGTCTGTTACTTATGTCCATGTCTGTATGAGTTGGTGGGTACACATGCAGTGGAGGACAGTGTGTGGGAACCTGTTCTCATCTACGAATCTGGGTCCCAGGATTTGGACTCAGGCTGTTGTTATTCTTGTTGGCAAGTGCTTTTACCTGATGGGCCAACTAGTGGGCCTCTGTGCGATGCTCTAACACAAGGAATTTCCCTTCTTTGCAGGTCTACATCCTAGGAGAAACCCTCACTGAGAATCGTCTTGCATGACAAGAGAAGGGGTTGGGAGCAGGTGTGGTTTTGCTCAATCATTCAGTGTACAAGGACAAGTGCAGTAACCATAGTTAGCAATATAAAGAGAAGTTGGTATCTTACTATCCCCTAGAATGGAACAATTGTCCTTTAGTTTTGATGTTTGTGACTATATTACTCTTGGATGGGGTTGATATTGGGCTATATTGCAGTTTGTCATCAAAGAGTAAAACAGGGACAAAGCCAAACAAAAAAGAACTGTAAATGGATGGTGTTTGATGTGTTTCAGGATATTTACTCCTGAGTACAGCAATTAATCACTAAGATAGCAAAATTAGCCCAGTTAAGACTACCCTGACTCTAAAAAGAGAAAGAGAATAGAGAGGGGGAAAGAAACTGCAAAGGTGTGCAGGAGTCTGACACTGAAGAAAATACTTCCATGCTCAAAGTGAAAATGGATTCTGTCGCAGTTTGTTAAGAGCTTGTGAATAGCTGGTGAACTATTCCCACAGGCTCAGGTGTTTGAGCATTTAGAGCCTTGGCTGGCTATGCTGTATGGGAAGGTTAGAGAATATTTAGAAGGAAGAATTTGGGCTGAGGGGGTAGGGCCCTTGGTTGTGGGGTGACTGTGAGATTATAGAACTTAGCCTGCTTCTTTTCTTCCCTCTGTTTCCTGATCCATGCAGACTGGAAAAAACAGTCTTATGTTCCTGTTGTCACAGCCAAAGGCCACTCTCTTCACTGTACCTTCTCTTGCCATGATGGATTGTTTCCTCTAACCATGAGCCAGAATAAACCCTCCTTCATCTTACCTCTTGGCAGGTACACAGTCACAGTAATAAGGAAAGAAACAACCCAGTCTATAAACATCAGATTGGCACATATCATCTCAGATGACCTTTTACCTTGCCATCTGCCCAGCACTTTGGTTCAGGGGTTGTATGCTGGGTGTTATTCCAAAGAGTATAACATAATATATAACATTGTGTCTTCCTAGATTTTATGAAATATTGAGTCTGGATCACAGGTATATGTTTTTAAGTATTTGGGAATTATGAACAAAAGTAAAACCATCACAAATTTTCTAAATGTTGATTGCTGTGGTTTGAGTTCCCCAGATGTCTTCAGAATTAGCAGAAATGTCGGCTCTCTCAGACTGTCACTGCCAATCTTGTCTCTTTGCTTGTGTGCCCATGCATACACACAACAGTAATTGGAAATTAGCTTTTATGAAATGAATATCCATTTTTCGGTTATTCTAAATCTATTCTTTTTTCTTTAACTTGATGAATTAATATGCTCATTCTCATTTCATAGAAATGTAGACCAAACACATGTCTCTTTCCAGCACTCTGAAACTAATATTTCTCCAGGATCTCTGTCTTCAGCTGAATCTGAATAAAGGATCCAGCTGCAGTTTTGAAAGAGGAATAATGATGCAAGGCTGACTTGGGCAGAACACCAAGCGGTGGAGGCACGGAGTGGATTCTGGCTTATAAAGAAGAAAATAAATGACATACTCTTCAGTTTTAACAATGATGTCTCTGGGATTAATATTGAAAATTAAGATGATGAGCCAGGCATTTGCATGTCAAGCCAATCACAGACAGACAAAGATGGTTTCTATTTGCTTTTCTGTGTGCCTGAAAAGGAGGATAGAGCCATAAGCAGTGGTAGCAATGGCTCATCCCCCTTAGACACGCCCAGGTGCTTAAAGTGCTTGTCCCCACCTGATATTCCTGTCAATACTGAGGACTCCCAGGTCATTGTGATGGCTGTGGCACACATCAATGAAGTCATTCCCTGTCGTGGGCCAGGAGGAGACAAGGTGCAGTCTCAGAACGGAACGGGGCTCCCGTCAGCAGAACAACTCCGGAGGCTGTTTCCACTCACTGTGACCTTGATCGAAGATGCTACAGATACCTCAACAAATATGGGAAGGCTGCTGCAATTGCTCTGACCAGCTGCTTCTCACCTTTGCGAGTGCCGGACACTGCGGGATGGGAGCTTACTTTCTTTTCCTTTGGCAGCGAGAAACCATATCTTCAGAAACTAAGAACATTAACCCGGATGTCTTCTTGGGAAGCACTGCTTCCAGACTCTCTCAGGAGAGGCACACAGAGCATTTGCAGCAAGCAGGTTGCCCTTTAGCTCCAAATGCTGCTTCCATTTCTGAGCAGACTCCATGTGCTGTTTAAAATGTCGTTTTAGTAACTGATTATTCTGGGGTGGCACCAAATTTGGGCTTTCTTTTTTCCCTACATTTATTTTATCTGAGTGTTTTTATCAAGGGTTTCTATAATACTTCTAATTTAAAGCTTGACTGTTAATAAATACTCCTAACATCTTCATATTTTTGAAAGATTACCTATATTTGAGACATTGTTTGATTAAAAGGCAGAATTTACTTACTTTTATGTTATGTAAGCATCTTTATAAGTCATTCTGAAAGATGATTTTTATGACTAGAATTTGTTCCTGTTTTCTACAGAGAATTCTAGAAATTATAATTTTCAATAAAATAGTTTTGTTTTTATAAAATGACATTAAATCATATCAGATTTCCAATCAGAGGTTTTGTTAAGAAGCAAAATAAACAAACACTTCTTCAGACTTTGTACATAACAAGGCAGTAGTCAAGCTATTCCGTAAACCTTTAATTCTTTATAGATTTACTTCTTTCTCCATTTAACAATGGCATCTAACTGGAGAAGCATGGACACATCTTAGATCTGAATTCTAACCTGGAAAAGTCCAGTCAGCACTAAGAGGGGTCTTGAAGCAGTCTCCCCTACTTTTAGACATAAAATCTGGTTAATTTTATTACTGTTTGCTTTCTTTGCATTTTTTTTAAGTCAAGGTGTTGCTATGTAGCACAGGCTTGTTTCAGATTAACAGAACTTGCAGTAACCATCATCTCTTACCTACTGTGTGCCGAGATAAAGTTTGTGCACCCATGCCTCATTCTGGAAATAGTTTTCATAAAGGAGAATAATTACAGAATAGTATCTACAAGAAATCAAAACCGAGGAACTGAAAGTAACACTAATTCTCTGAGTTTTTAATTCTAAATTATAAAGGGAAATTGTATTTTATATTTTAAAATTACTTAGGAATAATATTATTTTTCATATAAGCAGTATTTATAACTTTTATGCAGCGTAACACTGACTAATATTTTTGAAGTGTGTATTTATTGAAATTTTTCATGAAAAATATTATAAGGCAATAACTAGGCTATATTAGTGGATTCCCAAATAGAAACTCTGAAATGTGATGAATGTTTGAAAGTAACCCAGATAAGGGTGGAAATGGAGACATACTGTTAATATGGATAGCTCTAGACCAGTCTTTCCACGCTCCATGTTACAGAGAGATACGATCGTGATAATGTATGACTTTCCTAAAATACTCATTCTCTTTGCCAAATCCCAAGTAGAGTTGGCTCAAAGGCCTTCTTTGGAAATGCTGCAGTGTAGAGAATTGCACAAGAGGGAGATAAAATATAAACAAGTACAAAGTATTGGTCAGAGAGGTGGCTCAGTGATAAAGATGCTTGGTAACAAGCCTAAAGACTTAAGTTCAATTTTGGACCCACAAGGGGTGATGAGAGAACCAACTCCAACAAGTTATCCTCTAACCTGTACACACAGGCCATGATATGCACATGAACGCCACACACACACACACACACACACACACACACACACACACACACACACCTACCTGCATGTACCCAATAGATAAATGTTTAAATGAATTTTGGTGTAGGTATTACTGGACATTGGCTGATATCTCTTTCTATATAATTAGGATATGGATGGAAAAGAATAAATGAAATAACTTCACAATAGGATTCTCAGATTAATATAGCAAGCTTTCAGGAAAGTATTTATGCAGGATTTATCTTTTCCTTTGTTCTAGGTGGCAGAGATTAAGGGAACAGCTCAGACTTCATTATCACACAGTGAAGTCTCACAATTCCAGGAAAATGGAAATATGTAGCTTACACAGAGGCCCAGACAAGTACATACACACATGCATGTAGGCATCTAGAAATTAGAAGCTACTAAGTAAGTGTTCAGTACGATTTAGTAAGTTACATAAGAAATTATAATATAACACCAAGAAGCTTTTATTACTTGAGTCCATTAATTTCCTAGGTGTATTATCATAATATTTCATCAATTTTATTTTTGAAGGAATGGGAAATTTCAATAAGGTACTCACATAGCCTCGGCTAGCCTCTTGAACTTGTCATGTAGCAAAAAAATTATTAATTCTCTTGGTCCTTTTGTGTCCATCTTGTAAGCCCTATGGTAAGCGGGGGGGGGGGGGGTGTATCACCATGCTGACAATCAACAGTTTCCGGATTTCTACTTCCTCCTCACTTACATTAAGAACTTGCTTGGAACAAACTTGACAATCTTTCCCTTTGGGCTAGTTACATAAGCTTCCCTCACAGTTGTCTTAGGGCATTTTGCATAATTGGGCCAAGTTTCTATCACTGGAAAATCTGTGCATGAAGTCAAATAGAAATCAAATAGTTTCATTTTTCTAGTCATTTTCTTCATTCTGAAACAAAATAAGAACTGAGGCTCTTTGGTGATAAACTCTCTGGACAAACCACTTGTAAATATTAAACTCAGATCTGAGTTTAACCAGCCAACTTAATTTAAGAGTGATATATATGCCCTGTGGCTTGAAATTGGGTTTGGTGGAAGCAATAGTTACCATTTGCAATTAAGCACAATGAGCATTGGTTGTTCTTGTTGCTTTTCTGTGTAGAGACATGAGTGTAGGAAATCAAAAGGAAGAGCCCCAGATGAGGGTGATATATTTTTGAAGTATTTAATTCTGATTTTAAAATGTTATTTATATTAAGTAAAATGAAGCCTTTCCCACAATCAGCAAGTGTCAGAAATGGTTTCTTCGATGTTTCCCCATCTGATTTACCTTAATGTAAACATCAAAACTTAAAAATGAAAGATGGAATTCCTTAAGTATTTGTGACTGACATGGAATCCATGAAGCCAGATCCTGGAACACTTTCATGACCAAAAGGGTAGATATAAGTGCTCTCAAAAATGTATCACCCTCATCTGGGGCTCTTCCCTTTGATTTCCTTTTCCAATATCTCTACACAGAAAAGGACTACTGATATTTTTCTATAACTTTCTTGATCGAAGGAAGCTAGATATATTCTACTCTTGTAGTGTGGTACAGGAAATCTCTCAGTCCTCACTCAGTCTGGGTCCCTTGGATTCCGCCTTGTGGGATAGGAGCTCAGATTAGAACAAAAATTCATTATCTCTCTGTTCTGTGTCTCAATTTTTCCAGCTCTCTTTTTAGTTACTTGTGAACGATTTCTAGATGATAGTTTAATTGATGTCCATTTTTCTTCATTGAGTTATGTGACTGGAAGTCAGGTGAAACAACTAAATTCTGATGATGAAGTTGGAAACTCCGGGACCCATGTTGGCTGTGAGATAGTTTACAAACACATTATGTTTGTACTGAAATCTCACAATGTTTTCCTTTGGTAAAAATGTAGGGAACAATACCATATCCTATGCAGGATTATCAAACAGTAGAATGCAATTTTCTTCATTCTTTTAACATGATAAATTTAAGCTTTCTTTTGAGGAGATTTTTATTTAATTTTTATTGTTTTGTGTGTTTTAGTGTTTGCTTGTATGCATCTATTTGCAGCACTAGCGTGACTGGTGCCCATGGGGGGTCAGAAGATGGTGACCTAGAACTGGAGTTTCTGACGATTGTGAGCCTCTGTAGGTGTTTGGAATCTAACCTAGGTCCTTCAAGATCAACCAGTACTCTTAACTGTTGAGCTATTTCTTCAGCTGCCTAACCACTAAGCCAGAATATTTTTTTCAGCCAGAATCTCATTCTGTCATCCTGTCTGGTCTAGAATCCTCATGCTCCTGCCTTAGATAATAACTTCTTAAATTATGGATATTCGACTATTTTACTATGTGTGATCCTCAAAAGCAATACAGAAAGCATCTGTGCTTTCTTGCATTGATTAACTTTTCTCATGGCTTTGACATTGCTTCAATAATTCCTTAGTAACTTGCTCAACTCAAGCAAAATCTGTTGACTTCCCACAAACAATGAGTTCTTTAAAGTGTTAAACACGACCGTTTTAGTTCTGGTACAATTATAAGAATTCATAGTTTTTTGAATTTATTGATTAATTCTCTGAAAAATGCTTTTAATATTTGATATGTATTATTAAATCTGTTTTATTGGCATATATTCATTATACATAGCTCTGGGTTTCATAGGCCTTTTTATATAAGTATGTAATACACTTGTGTATGTAATATACTTTAACTATGTTCCCAAGCATACCCCACCCATTCCTTCTACTTCTTCCCCTCCTCCCAGTAATTCCCTTCCTTCCCTTGGAGAGTTTGTTTATTCATGTCATGTCACATGTATGTCATCAGGCGATGAAAGGAGACAGAGACAGAGACCCACATTGGAGCACTGGACATAATTCTCAAGGTCCAAATCAGGAGCAGAAAGAGAGAGAGCACAAGCAAGGAACTCAGGACCGCAAGGGGTGCACCCACACACTGAGACAATGGGGATGTTCTATTGGGAACTCACCAAGGCCAGCTGGCCTGGGTCTGAAAAAGCCTGGGA
>NC_022018.1:32404260-32413913 GCF_000317375.1 Microtus ochrogaster
AAATCTTTAATAAATAAATAAATAAATAAAAATAAAAAAAAGAGACATGGGGAAACTTTTTTTTTCATAGTACTGGGAGGTAAACTAGGACCTTGCCCATGCTAAACAAATGCTCACCACTGAGCTACACTCCCAGCACAGACACAGTTTTTATGTAGACAAGGATGAGAATTTGACACTTCAGAGCAATGTCTAATTTTCAACAAACATACTTTCAAAGAGGAGGGGTAATCAGGAACATTAGACAAATTGGATATGAAAATTTGTGGTGTTTGGACCCTCCCTTGGGAGCTTCACAAAGAGGAACTGGACATCTGGCCTCAATGATAAATTTCTGATAATTACATGCATTCAGACACACTATCTTAATCAAAAATTGATATAAAATTTGATGATTATTTTTCTACAGAGCATTTTATGTGGCCTTTATTGGAAGAAAATGAATGTTTTTATTTGCATTCTACAGAAGTATCTTTAACTGCAAAATACTGAGAACTCGCATTTATAAGACTTAAAGTACAATTTAATCTGCTTGAAAGTGAATTGCCAATGGTAATACACAGGTTTTTCTTGAGAGAATTTTAGTGATATGCAGATCCAATGAGCATTAACTCTCATCTGTGTTGGGACTAGTTGAGTCCTGGCCTTCAGCTGCTCTTCCCTGTCTAGAGCCTTCTAATTGAAGTTACTAGAAGCTGTGCCTAGCCTAGGGGATCAGAGGATGGGATTTTCACCTGTTGGCCATTGACTACAGGGTATTTAAGCCTTCCTGGTGCTACTAAAGAAGGCCTTTGTACCAGCGATTAGAGGTCCATGTGTGCCGGTCTGTCTCTGCGTGTGTTTCCTCAACCTCAGGCCCTTGCCCGAAGCTCTCAAAGAGGGTTCTAACGCATAGAGCACAGATGGGGGGAGGGGGGATGCCGTGCGAGGCACATCTGGACACAGCCTAGAACCAGCCAATAAAAAGCCTCAGTTGAGCAATTAATTGTCTTTATCAGGTTTGTTGGAGGCAAGTCTATGGGGAATTGTCTTGCCACCTACATTGTGGGTGGCATCATTCCCTGGATAAAGTTGTCCAGGAAGCTAAATGAACATGAGCCTGTGAGCCAGCCAGAAGGAGCCAGCAGACAGTTCATCCAGTTTTCTGCCTTGAGTTCCTTCTCTGACTTCTCTCAACAATGTATTGTGACGTATAAGTGAAAGTCAAATAAACGTTTTCCTCTCCAAGTTGACCTTGCTCAGTGTTTTATCACAGCAGCAGAGCGAAAGTAGGATGAAATATAAATTGTGTGTCTACCCTTATACTGAGAGTTTCTATTTTCTGGCTGATTCTACATGATCATTCCTACAGTGTTCTGACAAAGTGAACTGTGGATCCTTTTGTAAAGGTAAGCCATGAGAAGGATCTACCCAGGCAAAGTTCTGAAATTGGTTACATATTGACAAAAACACCCAAATCCTGAAAAGCACAAAATAGACAACATATTGCTGTAGGAATTCCTACCACCAGTAGCCTTTAAGTTACCCCCCCCCCATTTGGGAGTGGCCTCTTATACTTTTTATGCCGATGTACTATTTATGTACGTCTGGCCTCTTTTCTAGCTGCGGGATTAGGTTGCTGCTCCCCGTTCCAGCAGATTGTGATCTGTGAGTCTACCCCTAAATAAATAACCCTCTATTATATTCAATTCTGAGCTAGTGTGGGATTTTTTTAGGCATCCTTCTTCAATATATAAAGAAGGGAAATTTATCCTAGATTTACTATGTGAAAATTGAACAGGTCAAAAGCGTAGGCAAGTTTCAATTCATATGTAAAGGTGATAGGTCTGAATGATACACGTGTTCATAGTCTCGGGAAGAACTGACAAAGGCTTTGTTTTCTAAGTTAGGCTCATATAACATCTGTATCCTGTTAGGATTTGTGGGATGCTTATGACACACAAAGACAATATCTGAAAATATAATGTTATAAATACTAGACTCTTATAAAGTATGGCTTAGTATTATCTACAGATCTATTGATGATTCGTGTGCCATTTGAGACTTTAGAACCCTAGATTGCTGTAACATGTAATTAATAAAGACACAAATGATGTTACTCAGTGGTTTACATAGGGTTACCTTTAAAAACCCCAATGAAAGCGAAAAGCGGTGCAGTGTCATGCGACAAGAGAGTACTATTTTCTGGAGAGCTGAGGTCGCCTATCTAAAGCCCCACCTGTGAACATTTCAAGAGGAGATCTTTTAAAATGCTTTTGATATTTTGAAACACCTCATGAGTAATGCCAAGGCTAGACTGACCATCAGTTTTAAAGCTGAGGAAGGGAGGAAGAATTCCACAACATTGAAATGGAATGATCTAGAGGTCCTGGCTACAGCTCAAAGGTTGAGTTGAGGTAGGTCTGGGAGGTATGCATTTAGTAGTCAGTTTATTACTGAGGGATGAGAAGGGTTGGCTCTAACAGCACAATGTGATATTTGTTATCCTTGTGTTCACCAAGAATTGTGTGTGTGTGTGTTTGTAGAAAGAGAGAGAGAAAGAGAGAGAGAGAGAGAGAGAGAGAGAGAGAGGCGTATGTTCCATGGCACTCCTTTCCTGTGGAGGTCAGAGTGCCAGTCTTCACCTTCCACTTTGTGATGCATCTCTGTGGTTATCAGCTGAGTACACTAAGGTAGCTGCCCTGAGTTTCAAGGGATGCTCCTATCTCTAGCTTTGCTTTCTCTGTAAGAGTGCTGGGATTACAGATAACTGTGCGACCTGTGTAGCTTCTTCCTGAGTTCTGGGGATTTGAACTCATATTGTCACATTTGTACAGTAAGTGCTTCGACAGTAATTTTTTCAGTCCTGTTAGAGTTTGTGTTTCCGGCTTATCACATAGAATCTTAGTATGTTTCATTACAACTATTACAATTGTCATGCGATGATGTAAGTTATGAGGACTTCACTAATTTATCTATGATAAACTGTAACAAGGTTAATTAATTTTCCCCTAGAAACAAAATAACCCTACAGCGCTACAATTCAAACTTATATGGCACATTTCTTTATACAACATTTACTGGCTAGACAGGTATAAAACAATTTGAGTGCTTTAATATTTAATAGCAGAATAGAAGGTTTCATTTTATTATGACATTAATCGAATTTATTTTATGGTATTTTAACCTTTGCTGCATTTTATAATAGGCAATATCTAACGTTTATGGAAAACATATAGAATAATAAACTGGCATCCACATTCACATTATCCAGATCTATCAAGCTTCAACATTTTACAACAGTTGTAGAAGAAATTTCCAGGAACCAGGCTGATTCCTGAAGCATTTGCAATCCCTTTGTGCCAGTGAAAACCCACTTCACATGTAGAGCATCCATAACCTTTATGTTTTTATATATTTTCAAAACTATTATGTTTTTAAAGGTTTAGTCATATTTTTATTGATGTGTGTGTGCTGTGCTCTGTGTGTGAGTGTGCTGTGTGTGTGTGTGTGTGTGTGTGTGTGCTGTGTGTGTGTGTGTGCTGTGTGTGTACAGCCATCTGCACAAAGCTCATCGAGGATGTAGGACCTGGGAGTTGGAGTTAGAGGCAGTCATGAGTCACATGACCTGGGTGTTGGGAACTGAATTGAGATTCTCCGGAGGAGCAGTGATTGCTCTTCACGGCTGAGTCATCTCTACAGGCCTGCCTACCCTTTCCTTTTCAAGTAGACATCCACATCCTTCAGTATTGGTAAGATAAATTTCTCAACCTTACTGTCTGTTTGCTTCTCTACAGTAAAATCTCAAAATACAGACTTTGAAATTTTTATACAAATTTATACACTGCTTGAACCATATTTTCTTTGCTCAACATTGTATTTTGTTATTAATTATATTTTTTATGTAAAGTATATTTCAATCATATTCATTTTCATGAGCAAAGTTGTATTTTATTCATTTTGGGTTTTATTTAGCACTTTGTTCCATATATCTGCATTGCAATGTATGTACAAATGAATATATGCCAGAGATACATTATTTGTTTAAAAAAAAAGAACTTACTCATTGTATGTTGTCTTTAGTGTAGTATGGAAGTCTTTACTTTAGACATCTCAATGAATTGAGGGACTACAAAACTATTGGTTTAGAGTGGAGCAGCTCAGGACTTCACAGAGCCAAGGAGCAGAATGTAGGTCAAGGTGGGAATGACTAAGGAGAGGCAGCAGAAGGAAGGAGCATGGTTGGTGCCTGACTGTCAACATCTTTACTGATATCGGGGTGGAATTACCTCTTGGGGAAAGGGGAGACATGAGGCAAGATAATGAGCTTGACCAGAGATAAATGGCGGGCGAGTTTTTTTTGTTCAAATTGTTGTACAAGGAAGTGCAGATCGATCAAATTCTCACTTAGGTTGATAGAGCAGAAAATGTTACAGATGTGGACTTATCTTGAATCGTCCCATTTAAAACAATCTCTATCTATCTATCTATCTATCTATCTATCTATCTATCTATCTATCTATCTATCTATTTGATTAATGGTATTAATGTAGGTATTTTGCCTTCATGTGTGTCTGTGTACCTTGTGTATGTTTGGTGCCTACAAAGACCAGACGAGGATATCACATTGCCTGAACTGGAATCACAGATGGTGTGAGCTGACACATGGGTGCTGGAAACTGAGCTCCAGTTTGGTAGAGGAGCGGTCAGAGTTTTTCCTGCTGAATCTTCACTCCAGCCACTATCATTGACATTTAAGAGTTTTTATCTTTCTAATCATAAACCACACCACTATCAACATTAAGTTCTTCTGACATATATGTGAAGACACAAGCTTATACAACCAAAAATTCTATATATCCTCCCTTCTACTAAATCTTGTGACATTAATATTCAAGAAAATTATACAAAGTGCCTTCCCTTAGAAGGTGTGACACATCTTTGTGTAAAACTCCTACGTGACAAGTTTTAAGTGTTGATGCTGTGGTAGATATTACATAGTGCCTCATTTCTAGCATCTGTTTGATTAATAAATTAAGTCTGGTTTAATTTCTTTTAACTACTAAAATTCCTTCAACTGCTGTGCCATGGTTTCCAGTTTTCTTCTGGGGGGATGTTTACCCATTGATCATAAATCTGGAGGAGTTCTGTTATGTGCTGAATTGTAGTCCTCTGCTGATCATGTAAATTCAGGTCTATTCAAAATGTAACTTATCGTTTTTACTTTCAGGTGAGCGCAGCAAATGAAAGCATTGTTTTTTAGTTGTTATTGCTTGCATTATCTGAAAAGAAACTAATTTCCTAATATTCTCTGTGCCTTTGTATCTTTAATTCTTTCTTCTGTCTCCTAGTCAAAGATGGACAACTTTACTTCTCACAGTAAAGTTTTAGCTCAGCCTGCATTCCCGTATTGCACTTTCGTGTGGAGTGAAGTTGGAAAGACATTTAACTTTCCTGCCTGTCTGGTCAGTTACCCGAGCATCACACAGCATTTTCCATCCACGTCTCATTCGCAGCTGCCACATCCCCATATTTTCACACAATGAATAGTTTTTTAATAACATTTTGGGATTTTTGTCCCAGCACTTAAGTTGTAATCTTATGTATTTTATCTATTAATCTTGTTGTCCAGTTACTGCCAAAAATCATGTCCTGAAACACAATTCTCGGGTTGGCATTTATTTTTGCCGTTATAGAATAAGAGACAGATGCAGTATTGACAACATGTTAATAGATACTTGCTCAGAACTTTGGTCAAGTGCGTGAATAATGCATGACTGATTTCTCCTTGCTTCAGAGTGAGCAAGGTTCTTTCAATAAAATAATGTTTATACATGTATGATGTTTTCAGACAATAAAAAGAGAGATCTGTACTTGAAGTCAGAATATGCCCTTGACTTTTGGGGCCGACCACATTGTAAAGTAGGCATTAAAGTCATCACTTCATGCAAATGAAGTAAGAGACGTTCTGGAAATACTTATACAGATAAGATATTCTGATACCAATTCCTTTTCTTTCTTCTTTAGAGAATGGGTGTGTCTTTTGGACATAGTCTCATTCTGTAACCCGGGCTAGCCTGACACACCTTATAGCAAGCAGTCTTCCTGCCTCTGACACCCATGTGCTGTGATTTCATGTGTGAGCTCCCATACCTGAGAACTACAAGCGTGCCTATGACCACTCCATTAGATAGCTTCTTAGAAACTTGGATTAAGACACAGATATAGGTGTGCCCTGATACATGGGTCTATGCTCCTTCTCCTATCTGTCCACATGTCTGCCTGTCTGTCGCACTTATACACTGAGCATACTGTCTATCCTGTACTGGCCATATGTTGGCTGGAGACCTCAGAATGGAAGTACTGGCACTGTGGTTACATTGGAGGAAAGGGTGTGCACTGACAGCTAAGAAGCTGTCTGTGACTTGCTGCCTGGGAAAGAGGAAGCACTCTGAGAGAATTCTGCACTGCAAGGAGGTGGGTAGAGGAAGCTGATTACTTCCCCTCTTCCTTTTCAGTTTTGACAAGAACCAAGCTGAGCCAGGCGCGGAGGCTTAGGGTTGTTGTACAGAGAGTGTATTGTGATGATAGCTCCTTCTTGTGAACTGCTCACTTCTTGGTCCTCATTAACTATTGTCTCCTCTGAAATCCAATTTTTGTTTTCCTCTGAGTATATCTTGGATTGGAGATTATTAGGGCATCATGTCTGCCTCTCCCGATGCCACGCTCTGTCCCCTGGTGACAATTCTGCTTTATTTTAAAGTAATTGTGTCTTGCAGTATTCCTGGATTCCCATTGCTAATGAATTATAGTGTAGACCACTGACATTGTTCAGCTTGGTCTGTGATTTAGATTAACTAAACTAGAAGAAAAACATGAACTGAGACTTCCCTCCTGAAAATGTGTTCAAAATTGTGTTCTTCATTACAGCATACATCATGTTGAGTAATGGAAAGTCAGGACACCAGTCCAAAATGGGCCAATTATATAAAGAAAGCAAAGGGAGTGCAGCCATAGCTGTCCATTATAGCTTAGCATGTGCCATACGATCCCAGCGCCGATTAGATAAGTGCTTATGGAGAGACACCATGTGCTCTGAGCAGACAGAGGAGGAATTTCAGACCCATCAGTGAGGAAACACATGTTAGGAAATAAGAAACAGTGACTTTTAAAATTTTTGCTCTTTTTAAAATTCTGTGTATAAAATTCTCCCTCTATCTCTCCTTCTTTTTCCTCTCCATCCAGCTGCTCTCTCTCTCTCTCTCTCTCTCTCTCTCTCTCTCTCTCTCTCTCTCCCTCTCCCTCTCCCTCTCCCTCTCCCTTCCTCCCTCTCTCTCTCACACACACATTTGTATAATAATCATATATATTTGATCAAGAAAATTATTTGGACTGAGCTCCCAAGGTCCCAATGAGGAGATGAAGGAGGGAGAAGATGAGCAAGGAAGTCAGGACCACGAGGGGTGCACCCACCCACTGAGACAGTGGGGCTGATCTATTGGGATCTCACCAAGGCCAGCTGGACTATGCTTGAAAAAGCATGAGATAAAACCGGACTCTCTGAACATGGCGAACAATGAGGGCTGATGAGAAGCCAAGGACAATGGCACCGGGTTTTGATTCTACTTAATGTGCTGGCTTTGTGGGAGCCTAGCCAGTTGGGATGTTCACCTTCTAGACATGGACGGAGGGGGGAGGACCTTGGACTTTCCACAGGGCAGGGAACCCTGACTGCTCTTTGGACTGGAGAGGGAGGGGGAGAGGAGTGGGGGACGGGGGAGAAGGATGGGAGGAGGGGGAGGGAAATGGGAGGCTGGGAGGAGGGGGAAACTTTTTTTTCCTTTTCTCAATAAAAAAATTGATTAAAAAGAAAATTATTATGTAAAGTGCCTAAAATAAAAGAAAAAAATAAGTCAAGACAGTAAGATAACAAAATTGATATTTTTTTTATTAAAACAAAAAGTAACACAAACCAAAGTTTAAATAATTTGGATGACCAGAGTGTACCTTAAAACAATAAAATTCTTCTTTGCTTGCTTTTCTTTTTTCAATGGTTCTGAGTAATCTTCAGAGATGTGGAAGACTGCCCTAACTCTTTCAGGCTGTAAATGTTCGAACTCATTGTTTCCCTCAGTGATACTCCAAGGACAAGGGTCAATCAGTCACCTGGCTTAACTCTTGCTCAGCGCAAGACAGCCAAGTGCTAGCTTGCACAAAGCATATGCATTAAAAAGTTGAACCCAACATAAAAACCTTAAAATCATTTTTAGAAACTGGCACATGTGTGAAGAGCTGTGACATGTGAGGACAGATTGCAGCAGAGGAAATCAAAGAATCTTTGTGAGAAAGATATTTAGATGAGAACTGAAGGGTGAGGATAAGCGCCCCAGAAAATAATGGCAGGAAGCTGGTTTGGGAAGAACAGAGGGTGCAAAGACAGAGAAGTGAGAAAGCATTTATTACACCAAACAAGGGAAAGAAAAACACTGTGGCCTGTTAAAGGAAACGTTGCCAATATATGGCTCTGGGTGGCCAGTGTGTGGCCTATCCTACAAGAAGAGATACGTGAAGGGTGTTGTATATTTCCCAAGTATAATAAGTCACTGAAATGTCTGATGTATTGATATCATAACTGGAATGAATTTATATACGAATAGCAATCATTTCTCCAGTGTTTATTGCATATCAGACCCTGGGTGCTTACCTACTTTGAGTTCATAGTCACAAACACTTTAGAATCATTTCCTGGACAATGAAAAGAAATCTGAGAATTTATGCCATTTTGTAAACAATCACATTTCCAAAAGGCAGCCAACCAAATGAAAACACATACCTCTATTTTGTGTTGTTAGTATTTTTTAAGGTAGCATGCAGGTTTCACTGTGACATATTCATACTTGGTGTAAACATTCTCTATTCTTATTCCTCTCTGACCTCATTGCTTTCCCCCAGTCTCTCTGCTCCACACCTTACCAGTTTCCTTATTCATGTCTAATAATTCCCCCTTTCTCTTTCATGTCACATGTTTTATACACTCCAATTAAGATCTCTTCCTCCCCTCTAGTAATCCCTCTTTAAGTTTTGTATTTTAGAAACTCATATTCTTAAAATTTTAACTAACTCACTTTCTAAAGTATTTAATTAAGCCACCAGGATACAGCCTGGGAAGTAGATGGAACAGGTACTATTGTCCTCTGCCCAAGAATTTTCTAGAAGAGTGGCTAGTAATTGTTAGTTGAGCAATCCGTCATGGTAGTATTGAAAGAGAGTAAAAGGATCCCTCTGGATGGCTCCTACCTTCCATCTGCGTCTGCCATTATAACTCCCTCAAGTTAGCCTTTATTTACCTAATGATCTGTAATTAAATGGCACCTCTCGAGTTACCAAGAAATGAGGCTGCCCCATCTGGCTCTCAGCTGGATGGCTCATTTTTTGCACAGCTACTACCTCTCCCACCGGATTCAAAATTTAAAAAGGAAATGGGGAACAAGGGCAATGGGTTTTGATCCTACTGCATGTGCTGGCTTTGGGGGGGCCTGGGCAGTTTGGATGCTCAACTTACTAAACCTGGATGGAGGTGGGCGGTCTTTGGACTTCCCACAGGTCAGGGAACCCTGATGGCTCTTCAAGCTGATGAGGGAGAGGGACTTAATCGGGGGAGGGGGAGGGAAATG
>NC_022018.1:32414013-32444732 GCF_000317375.1 Microtus ochrogaster
AGCTGATGAGGGAGAGGGACTTAATCGGGGGAGGGGGAGGGAAATGGGAGGCAGTGGCGGGGAGGAGGCAGAAATCCTCAATAAATAAATAAATTTAAAAAAAAAAGAAAAAAAAAAGGAAATGGGTATTGCTGTTTGTGCTTTTGCTTACACCAGCAAACTTTAGTCACATTGTCAATTATTTCAGTGTTGTCCAAAGGGGAGGAGTGACATAGTTTGGGGGGCAGTTCTCTGAGTAGACAATCCATTTGCAAAATAATGCATATGGTGTGCTCTGTTGATTGGGTAGATGTCTGAACTGTCAGCTACTAGGGTTGTTTACATTAGTTATTGGGCTCTTTCACATATGTTAATCTGTCTACTCTGTTTTGCTCAGGCTTTTTCTCTTTTCCCAACCCATCCCTCTACAATCCTGCTCCATTCATAATTTCATCACTGTCCTTTCCATCACAAAACATAAAGAAGACCCAATTGTCATTTCTTTATCTCAAAGCATGAGCAATGACTCATACTTTTGTCCTTAAAATAGAAGTTTGACAGATACCTATTGTTAACTATGTCCCCAAACAATCCTCCCTCCTATCCTTCCATTTCTCCCTCTGCTCCTTCCTTTCTTCCTTCTTTCCTTCCTTTCTTCTTTCTTTCCCTCCCCTCCCTCCCTCCCGCCCACCCTCCTGCCTGCCTTCTCTCTTCCTTCTCTCCCCTACATCCCACCCCCACCTACCTTTCTTTCTTTCTTTCTTTCTTTCTTTCTTTCTTTCTTTCTTAACTTTAAGATAGGACTTACGTATTTAAGGATGTCTCAAGCTTGCTGTGAAGCTGAAGTTCTCTACATATATAAACTAGGCATCAAAACACCAAATAATCAAGCTTTAACAAAGGGCACAGATCTAAACAGAGAATTCTCAACTGAAGAATTTCAAATGACCAAAAGACATTTAATGAACTGCTCAACATCCTTAACTATCAGATATGTGTAAATCAAAACAACTCTGAGATACCATCTTAGACCTGTCAGAATGACTAAGATCAAAAACACTAATGACAGCTTTTGTTGGAGAGGATATAGATTAAAGGGAACACTCCTCCACTGCTGGTGGGAGTGCAGACTTGTACAGTATGACAGTTCTCAGAAAAATTGTAATCAATCTATTACAGGACCCAGCAATACCACTCTTGGGCATACACCTAAAGTATAAACATTCATACCACAAGGACATTTGCTCAACTATGTTCATAGGAGCATTATTTATAAAAACCAAAACCTGGAAAAAAAACCTAGATATAGAAAATGTGGTATGTTTACACAATGGATTATTATTCAGTGGTAAAAAAACAATGGCATCTTGAAATTTGCAGGCAAATGAATGTAACTAGAAAAAACCATCCTGAGTGAGGTAACCCAGACACAGAAAAACAAACATGGTATGTACTCACTCATAAGTGAATATAGGACATAAAGCAAAGGATAACCAGGTTACAATCCACAACCCCTGAGAAGCTAGGTAACAAGGAGGATCCTAAGAGAGACATGCATAGATGCTCCTTGGAAGGGTGATGGGGTTTTCCATCTGCATGCTATGAATGTTTTATTCCCATTGGTTAATAAAGAAGCTGCTTTTGGCCAATGGCTTAACAGTATATAGCCAGGCTGAAAAAGATAGATAGAGTAGGCAGAGTCAATATGATGCCATGTAGCTGCTGCCAGAGACAGACACTAGATGCTGGATGGAACTTTATCAGTAGACCATGACCTTGTGGTGATATACAGATTAATAGAAATGGGTTAATTTATGATGTAAGAGCTAGACAGAAATATGCATAAGCTAATAGGCCAAGCAATGTTTTAATTAACACAGTTTCTGTGTGATCATTTCAGGTCTGGGTGACTGGGAAATGAAGGAGTAGCCTCTGGCTACAGAAGGGGAAGTAGATAAGATCCTCTGAGTAGAAAACAACGTAAGGAGGCAAAGGGAAGTGGAGAGAACATGAGGGAATGGGATGATTTAGTTGGGGGAAGGACATAGAGGGAGAGCAAGGAAAGAAATACCTTGATAGAGGGAGCCATTATAGGGTTAAGGAGAAATCTGGTACTAGAGCAACTCCCAGGAATCCACAAGAACAACCCCAGATAAGACTCATAAAATATTTATTTTTGTTAATTTTATTATTTGTATTCTTATGTGTCAATGTGTGTGTACATGTGAGTGCAGAAGACCAAGGAAGTCAGAGGCAATAAACAGATCCTAGGAATCTGGAGTTATAGGAGGTTGTGTAGCACCTGACTTGGATTCTGGGAACGAAATTCCAGCTCTCTGCAAGAATAGTATGCACTTTTAACTGTTGAGTTATTTTCTTAGCCTAGTCTCATATAGATTGACCTACCTCTAACCAACTCCTGGGATACAAGACATGAATGTTGACATACAACATTTAGTAAGAGAAACAGATGAGCTCTAGGTCATTAGACAAGGTACAATTAACCATTTCTCCATGATAGTTCACATGAAGGTGATTCTTAGGGAAACAGAACTGGGATCTCGTAAAACAGAACCAGTCAAGGTTAGATCAGCCAGCAGTTTCTATTCTTTCTTCTTGCTTTTCCTAAATGATATCCATAAATTCAGTTAACTAGTTCTAATTTCTCCCTTCTTGTGAGATACATTTTTCTTACTCTGTTTATATATTTTTTCCACTTTTGATGGAAATCAACTAAGAGAAGTTTTTGTAGTTAGACTTGTGTTTCCCTTGGGTTGTGAACTTCATGATTTCTGCCTCCATAGCAATAATATTATTAATCACACCCTCCAAATATAATATAGTTCTCATACTTGAGGCAACTTCCCTAGGAAGCTCTCACTATTTTTAATTAAAAATATTAAGCATCAAACTAGAAAATATATTGCAGTGGTAAAATCCATATAATTAATATTTCTGGGGGAAAAGTGTTCAGATTTTACTGTGAGTTCTTTAATAAATACAAATAGACATGAGCCATATTACTTTATTCAGAAAACATCAAAGTGTTGGCAAAAGGATGGCCATAACATTATAGTATTCTATAATTTGGGAGTGGGAAAATAGTTTAAAAAATAAAAGACAAATGTGTCAGGAAGAACTATTTCCAAAATATTATTTTGACTCAGTGTAAAATCAACAGCGTAAGTGTTAGACTGAAAGCCCAGAGGCACACTTGGGATTATGGTCCTAAGTTGGTCTATGTTGCAGACAATTAATCTTCTTGAACATTTTTTTTTATTTATAAAAGAAAATAAATATTGCTGCCAATGTTGAAATTCCTCCTTTGGGCTCTCTCTCCCTCTCTCTCCCTTTCTTTCTCTCTCCGTGTAAAAGTATGTGTCTAATGTAGGTGTGTGCTTGTGTACGTGAATGTATGCAATGTATGTATGTATGTATGTATGTATGTATGTATGTATGTATGTATGTATGCATGTGTTTGTAGATGTATCTATATCTATGTATATGTGGGGACATATATGTATAGATGTGTTTAAGTGTGTGTTTATGCATATAGGTGTATGTGTGCATGTGAATTTGTGTAGGTATACATGTGTAAGTATGCACATGCATGTATATATATATATGTGTGTAGGTGGTGCATGTATTTGTAGGTATTTATGTATGTGTATTGCATTCCAAAGACAATGCAAGACACTGGCCTGTTTTGTCACTGAGTACTGAGTGCATCTGAAGCATTTAGTAAACCACTATTTTAGAATATTGTTTGTTAGACAAAGTATGTTGAGTAAATAATGACCACAGTGTACATAAGACCATATGTGAGTGAAAGTTCTTATGATCTTTCTAAATCACATAAAAAGTGAGAGGACGCGCTTGATATGGTGTTTTTATACTAGGAAAGATCCAGACAGGATAATAAATCCATTAGACTGCTGACTGAGTAATGATGAAATAATTAGCATAATAATCAAAAGAAACCAAGAATTCTGCTTATATATTGGGGTATCTTGAAAAGTTGACACCAGCCTCTTCATAAAAATCATCAGAAACTTCACTTGCTTGTCTACTTGTCAGCTTTCTTCTGCCTCTTTAGGAACTGTGAAGGGACACTGAAAGTCTCAGTGTTGAAAATCAGCAATTCTTGCCAAAACCTACTAACATGTACTGATTGATAGCTATTATACTGTCTGGCATTTAGATATTTGCTGATTTTTAGATTCCATCAGCCTGCTGCATTCAAGGCTCCAGTTTCAATGAAAGCATCTCCAGAGAAATGCGTGGAGTATTTGGATGTTTCTTTCCTAGCAGATCAAAGAGGCTAAGCATATATAAACACAGGTTAGCCACAGAGGGAAAATGAATAGCTAGTCTAATTGTCTTAGAATTTTGTACTGAGGTAATGTCTACAGGACAAGGGGGGTGTTTCTTTTATGAATACCTATCTCAGACCTTCTCCTGACCTCGTTTTCTTCATGCATCTTAACATTTGACGAGTGGTCATCATTTATGCATTATCGTACCTCTCTTCATGTAGTAAGCCACACTGCAATGTTTATAGCACAACTGTGATTAATTAGAGCCCGTCTTACCCTTAGTCACTACTGTGGTTCAACTTTAAGAGTGTAAAGTTCTCAAAACACAAATTATTTTTTGGTGTTGAAAAAGTTACTTTCATTGCATAATGGAAAAGTAATATAGCTTTGATTTTACCTCCTCCCTTTCACCGTGTTTAGCTCTAAGGCCTCACCATCTTCAGGCTCCCCAATCATGTTCCTCTTAGCTGTCAAAGGGAGTTTAATTTATTGATATTATCCTTTTAAAAAAATCAAAAAAGTAATTTAACAGTACTTTCCATATGTGGCCTGAGAAAAGTGTTTTATGGTTAAGGGTGTTTGGGTGACATGTTAAAACATGAGATTTACTGGTCCTTAAGAGTTCTCAGAGCTTGAATCCCCTGTTAATCAGGGACTTCATGTAACTTAAATCAAACATCTCTCAGATGTGTTGATGAAGTTTTCCAAGATGAATTTCTCACTTAGTAGAAATTTGTTGACCCTGATAAAAAAAGACTTTCCAGGCCATTCTGATACTTTCCTGGTAAGAGCTTCTGATTCAGATGATTGTATATTCATACTGGAAGGGCCAATGCCTGAGAATCTCTTTTATTCTTACATTGTTATTTAGAGTCATGGGACTATGTCTTCAAATAAGATTGAGCAGTGGGTTCTAACCTAGAGTGGATATGACACTAAGAAGTCTTAGGGTAAAGTCAATCTCTCCAAACTTGATTTCATGGTTGAACATCAATCACAGGACAGTAGTCGCTTTGACATATTTGAGTCCCGTTCTTGAATCCATCCAGTAACTCCTGCTGAATTTTGTTGCATGCTAAAACCCTATGGGAAAATATGATAAAACTCTGAAGCCTCAACAAACCAACGAGGACTTGAATCAATGGCTTTCCCATAGTTGATGCCTGAGCCTATGCATGAGGTGGGGCATGGGGGGAGGGTTTACTTACTGAAGCACAGAAGGTCACAACAGCCTAAGTGGTGATTGAGAAGAGCAGGCACAAAACCTGGAGAAGGGTTAAATATGTGACTTGGGGACAGAACTTCAAAGCACCAATTAAATTTCCTAATGTTTTCTCTGACCCAAAAAGCCAGTCATTAATAGTGAAACTGTGCAGCAACTCTGGCTCATCAGCTCAGTGGCTTTCTCCTTCAAGCCTCCTCCCTGCCACTCCTTAGAACTGAGTGCAGCAAGGCAGGAGAGACAGTTCTTATCCCTCTGATTAGAGCTGGCCAGCAGTGCTTAGCAGCTGGATAACAGTTCAAGAAAGTCTGGCCTCAATTAGTTGATAAATAGCAGAATAATTCCTGTGAACTTATTCAATCAGCAGATTAATCAGTAGCTAGTGAGACATACATCATTATAGGCGATAGAAAAAAAATACCAGTGATAATTGAAGGCCCTGATCTTACAGATTTTGCATAGGAATGTGTATGATGATAGTGCTGGGGGTGAGTCTCATTTGAGAGTCTTTGCCTAGCATGCATAAAACCCTGGGTTCATTCTCCAGCATTGCGTAACACTGAGGGTGGTTGTGTTCACATGTAATAAAATAGCTGAGAATGTAGAGAGAGAAGAATCCGAATTAAAGATAACTCTCTGCAACATAGCAAGATGAGAACAACCTAGGACACATGAGACACTGTCTATAAAAAATACAATATCAGAAAACAAAAAATAATATTCAATAGATGCATATGTAATAATGATCGGTAGCATATATACATACTATCTTACCTATGTGTATGTTATATACTAATACCATATATATATATATATGTATATATATTGATAGATGTATGTCTGTTATCTATTATCTATCTATCTATCTATCTATCTATCTATCTATCTATCTATCATCTATCTATCTACCTTTTATCTATCTAAATACCTAGCTATCTAACAATATGTACTTTGTAAATATGTATGTATATATATATATACATACACAAATACACGTATATGAAATGATGAGTTTTAAATAAAAAAACATTACTTGATTAAAACAATAGACAGCAAACTGGTAATTGTAATAATTAGAAGAACACCTAACAGACTCTAGAAAATAGAGAAGGAAGCCCTACAGGTTGGTTCCCTGCACAGATACACTAGAGTGGATGTGAGAAACACAAAGGAGCCCTGTGGTGTGACAGACAGGTGGCTTAGACCATGTCATCTTTCAGGTTAGAGAAACACTGACTTTTCTTCCAGAAGAATCAGAAATCTAATGAGGTCATGTGCAGAGAGGAGTGGTGTCTGCCTAGTGAGGTTACTCCCAAGGGTTTGCCTTTGTGTTTGTGTGTGTGTGTGTGTGTGTGTGTGTGTGTGTGTGTGTGTGTGTGTGTGTGTGTGTGTGTTAAAGCCAGTATGAGCCAGCCTGAGCCTGTCACTTTATTGCAGGACAGATTTCTACAGGGAGAAATTTAATACCAGAACACCAATTGTCACATATTGGAAGGCAGGACCAAAATCAAGCAGGAAGGCACAGGGTTTTCCAGCATGTACTGTTTGAACGGGAAGAACACTTTTAAGAGAAGGACCTTCCTGAATGGTCTCCTCAGGTCTCATTGTAAATACCCAGGCATATGCCCATCTTGAATAGGTCCTAGGTCAGGGCAACAAGTTCTAGATTAATTATTGTTACCTTTTGAAGATGAGATGACATTGATCACCTTCACATAGCACCTTTCCTGTCACCTTGATATTTGAGCTGAGTTTAGAGGAAGGTAAGGGCATCAGATAGGCAACTGACAAGATTTCCTCAAGTGTAAACACAAGTCAACATCTACTGAACACAGAGAAGGGGGATGAGCTGTAGCGCCCCGGCCCACTCCATGAAAGGACAGGTAACAAACAAATTTAGCCGCTTCTTCATCCCTTTCATCATTTATATTTTTCCTTCCAAGGTACAGACTCTGATTTTGTCCTCACGGTTTATCAAATATCTCAGATCTACTACTCGCCTTGTCCATTAATCTTTCTCATGCCATTTCTCAAGGCTTTACGTGGCTTTCCAAATATGGAGATGATGAAATTCTTTTTTATTTACTTAACTTTAGGCATTTTGTTGTTTGACCATTTCTGCACTGATTCTAAATTGGTCTAAGAGATACTTTAAGAATGCCTTCTAAGAATACATTCCTGCATTCTTCCTTTTTAGGGAAGGAGCTAGAAACATAAGGAGACTCATCTGACAGCAGGAGAAAGCAGGCTCCTCCTAGAATCACGGCCTGGAAATACAGGACTTCTTGGTAAGAATTCTGTATTATTATCTCCAGAGATGGACCCAGTGAGATTGAGAAGTTACTCATGTGTCCACTTCTGGTCCTCTCCAGTTTGGCATTCCTTTGATTCCTTAGGAGAGTCCTTTCCCTCCTATGTTCACAGCAGTCCGATGCTATTCGAATTTTATCTTTCTTTAGTCTTTTAAAGATTCAGTAAATAGTTTATCAGAATTGCCACATGTAAATCCCTTGCTTTTTTTTCCATGGGCATTCTCACAGAACAGTGAGGTGGCAAGGCTTCCATCACAAGGACATCTCTCTAAGTCATGGAATTCTGAGTGTCAGGTTGCATTTGGGCATATGCTTCCTGACACTGAGTTATGGAATGGGAACTGGAATCACCTGCTTGCTAGTGTGTACTGCTAACTCTATCTGTGACTCTGCCTGGTGGTCCCATTTACCTGGATTTGATGTATTGGGTAAATCTCTGAGAAACTTGACAAACACACTCTGTTTTTAAACATTTATGTGTGAGGGAGATGACTTAGTACTTGCCACGTAAGACTAGCATCCAGATAAAAGCTGGAAGCTTATAGTGTTTGTCTGTAATCTGAGTACTGGGGAAGCAGAGAGAGGCAGCTTAGTTCCCTGAAGCTCATTGGCCAGTCTACATAGTTGAACTGGTGAGCTTCAGGTTGAGTGAGGGACCCTATCTCAAAAAATAAGGCAGAGAGCTACCAAAAAGGACACACGGTATCAATCGTTGGCCTCTCCATGCATCTGGATAACATATGAACATACCCACATGAATATGTACATATAAGACATATTGTTACACCAAAATATGCATGTTGTTGTAGGGGTAAAGATGGAAAGAGCAAAGGAATATTGGGGGAGTGTATTCAAAGTACAATGCAAGTTTATGGGGAAAATTGTCGTGCAGCGCGTTCCCATGTCTGTGCTCTGTGTGCTGGCACTCAGTTCACGAGCTTCGGGCAAGGGGGCTGGAGGTTAAAGTACACAGACACACATAGACAGAGAGACAGCGACATGGGTCATCCTTGAATTCCCCAAGAACGCCCCCTTTTTTTGTGTTTAGGGGCAGATTATATAGAGATAGCCACGCCCCAGCCAAACCCAGCAGAAACCATTCTCCTGCCATCAGGAACTCCTAAAGGTCTCGTGCTCAGAGCAGCTGTAGGCACTCAGATCAGGAGATTACAAGAAATTCAGGATCTGGGGACTCAACAGAAAGTTTTCATATATAACCCAATACCATGTACATAAAACTCACTGATAAAAATTTATATATATCCTGGGTATATATATCGCTCATGCTTTTAATCTCAACACAGCACTTGGAAGGCAGAGCCACATGAATCTATGTGAGTATGAGGCAACCTGGTCTACAAAGCGAGTTCCAGGACAACCGGGACAGTTACAGAGAAACCCTGTCTCGAAAAACTAACAGCCCCCACACACATGTCTAATGCTATACACCCCCGGCATACCTGTAAGTGCAAACATGAAGTGTATTTATGTGAGGGGATACATATTAATTTCCAATAGCTCATGAGTATATTTTGAATGGTGTATCTTCCTCTTGATTTCAGAATTGTATGTGATGTTTTGTGCTTTGTGTGTTTCTTACATCATTAGAAAAGAACCAAAGATAAGAGCAGAAACTAGGATTCTAGGCAGTAGGGAAAGGTTGAATAAATTATCACATCTTTAAAAGATAGTAATAAAAAGTATGGACACTAGAGTTAAATCAGTTAAGTGTCTTAAAGAATACAGAATTACAACTGAAAAGATATTGAATTAATATGGAATGAACAGTGTTATAAAGTAGCTCCTTTCTGGAATGTAAGATATAGAGATAACCTTGAAAGGACTTGGAATTATCTACCTCATTCTTCATGCATGGGAACTAAAATTGATAATCTCAAATGTCCTAATTATTTTTATCCTTCACTTGTGTTTGCTGAGTAATCAGCACTGTGATTGGAATAAAAGAGGAGGAAGAAAGGGCACAAAGGGAGCAAAGGGAGAGATAAATAGAAAAGCCTTTAAAATGTACGAATTAGCACATTACTGACAATCTGCAAACATCAGAAAGACACAGTGAGAGAACAGTGCAAAACAGCATGTGATTTGCATTGGATTGCATACCAACCCTAGCTTCTAGAGTAGCATGCTGTGAGCAAGATCCGCACAGAGGACACAGGGAAAGGATACAGGATGAAGGACAAAGAGATGATAACGAAACGCTAGGAGGCATCTGAGTCTTCCTGTGTGTTCTGGTCACAGGCAGAGCTGAGGAAAAGCACAAATGGAGAAGCAGGTCTCCAAGGGGTTGTACAGGGGGTGAAATAATGAGATGGAGCAGGGAGAAGGTAGAACGGATTTCAAAAACCCTGATTATGAATTTCCATGTGTGTATTGGATTAAAAATGATGTCATGCAAACTACTTTGGTTACTCTTAACAACAAAACAGAGCATAATTAATCCAGAACAGGAGGCACAATGGGTACTGTCATGCAAGCTGGACTTGCTCACTCTTGTATAAGTTATATACTTTCTTCATAAATACGAAGACGATTGAATCACAGGTAGAAAATGTGGTCTGGATTTAGGAGTGGAAGCCTAGATGACTTGAGTGTGGTGGGCTTTAAATTGTTCTTTTGCAGTTAGCTCCACAAACACACACCTCTGATCCATTATGTAGCAGGCATTTCCTTTGTGGGGTTGCTAATTATGCCTAAGGGAGCATAAGACCTCCCTGAAAGCAGAAACCTGATGCCGTTGCCCTGCAGATGATAAACTTTCAAGCTAGACCCAAGCACAGAGAAGAAAGATGGGAGAAATAAAGAACTATAAACAAATCTAAAGTGTGCCTGAGAGTATACATTGTCATATGTATCTCCCTGCTCTAATTTTTTTTTGACATTTATGTGCACAGTTACTTCCTTTGAAATTTCTGCATTCTGCCCCTGGTGAAAGATGGACAGAAATTTACAAGGATGCTGATTTTGGCTTGTTTTAATACCACACTGCAGAGGATGCTTCTCTCTGCCCAGAACGTGCTCCCCAAATGTTTAACCATGTAAGCATCTACGATGTTAAGCATCAGATGCAGACAAAGATCCATATGGTCTCTGTTGTTGAGGGGATTTTCATTTAGTCCAGGAGAAACAGGACCACATACATGATCTGGTAAGGATGGCATTCTAAACACCATAGCAGCGTAAGTTTTGGTGCTCAGACCTTTAACAGGTACAGACCTTATCAGGTACAGAAACCAAGTGATTTAAGTAACCGAGTTTATTGAGAGCCTCTAAGAGATGGGACACTGTGAAGAGATTCTATATAGATACATTGAACCCTTACCAAACTCTGTAGCTCCAATAATATCACTCCCAGCTACACACTATGAAAAATTTGCAGAGGACAACTGCTGGTTGGTATAACTGAGATTCAAATGTTCCCAATCACACCCAAAGTCCTCATGCTTTCACTGCATAGTATTTCATTTTCTTGGGTGTCAGTCTCTTCTGTGTAGATGCAGTTTTTGTGGTATGTCTTACATTCTTGCAGTATGATTTACGTGTTATGGTGTGTTCACTAAATGATTGCCCATACGGTGTCCATAAGGTGAGATTAGAATGACTGCATGTGTGTGTTCTGGAACTGAACTAGGTTCAGAGCATTGCCTCATGTACACAACAAAACCTTCCTATTTTTCCAAATACAGCCTTGTTCCTCTTTCTGCAAAATTCACCACCCTTCATCAACACCATGATGGGTGTCTCAATTTTCTTTTCTTTTTTTAAATTAGAGTTTATAGTGTGTGCATATAGGGTGTGCACTTGCAACAGTACATGAGTGAAGGCGTGTGGGCAGCATCCAGGAGTCAATTCTCTCCTAAGACTATGTGGATCTTGGGGATTGGACTCAGGTCATCAGACTTGGTGGTAAGTGCCTTTACCTGCTAAGTTATCTCAGTGGTCCTAGATTTTCAACAACAATTATAACAAGAACAACTACAGTACCCTAGAACACATCAAGAACTTACTGTGTTCTGAATGTTTTCTGATTACTAGGTTGTTTACTTGAAACAGACAATATGATGGATACTTTAGTTTCCCTTTTAGAGAGGCATGGTAGTAGGAACACAAAGAGTCAGTAAGCTGGTCACACTCTATCCATCTCAGGAAGCATAGGACTGGATTGTAAAATCCCAAGGTCTGCCTGCAATAATCTTCACTGAGTCTCCACCTCTTAAAAGCACCACCAGCAGGAACCAAGCATTCAAACACACAAGACTACAGGAAGCATTTCACATCCAAACCACAGGCCCACCAGAAAGATGCAAATCTCATTTAAGAACAGTGTGAGTGCTCTTAGCCATTGAGCCAGTTTTCCATCCTCAGTTGGGAACAACAAACAAATAAACAAAAACATCAGCTACAAAAATGCCCTGTAGCTTTAAAAAGCCATCTTCAGCCTCAATAACAGTACTGGGAGTTTAAAGTTTCATGGGAAGAAGATAATAAATTTATCAGAGCTTGGATGTATGTTCCTTCCCAGGAGAACACAGAAAGAATTCTCATGCATGAATTTTCACATAACAGAGGAAAGTTGAACATAGGATTAGTGAAGGAAATTATTTGCCCAAATTGACACTGTTGTCAAGCCATTTGCCCAGGAAAGAAATAGAGTGGTCCTCAGAGGTCACAGACTCCTTTTGAGCAATGTCAGTTGAAACTGGATTGAAAATTTGTTTTTAATTTTTTTTTAAAATTTAAATCATGTGTATGTGTACTTCTGTATGTCTGTGTGTGGCATGTACACATGAGAGAAGTTACCCGTAGAGGACAGATGATGTGCCTTGTTGGATCCCCTGGAGCTGGAGTTACAGGCAGGTAACTCCCTCTGTAAAGTGAATCACCTGACTAGGGCACAGGAAACTAACCAGGAGTCATCTGGAGGAACAGTGTGAAACCTCTTAGCCAGCAAGCTATTTCTGTATCCCCAGGTGGTAAAAACAAGCAACAGACACGAAAACTTATTCACTAAAGAGAATATAAAGCTAATTATTTTTCTAGTTTTAACTCTGTCATAGATTTTCTTGTTTTGTTTTTGAGGGGTAGTTGTGTGGATAATTATGTACATATCACCAAGTGAAAGTACAAAATCTAGTGTGAGCTTCCACATCTTCAGAGTAGCTATTTTAATTGCATAAAAGCTTGATGAAATATATTGACATTGAGTCTGATTAATTTCCCTGTATGATGTTTTTTTAAAAAATAATCTTTTTAATAGTTTTTTTAAAATTGTATCTGTACTGAGCATGCATGAGCCTTTCATTTTTCATCATCTTTATACAATACAGTGTAGCTAATGTTACATAGCACTTGCCAGAATTTAATGCTCCGGACTGTTCTAGAGTCTACTGAGCAAGCTTGCCTCCCTCCCCACCTTTTGTTCTATTCTTACTCTGGGAACTAGTATTATATTCTCATCCTCTATGAAATCAGAGTTTTATTCCACATAAGAATAAGCTCATTCAGTTTTGTCTTTGTGCTTTATATCAGTTAACATGTCATTTGAGTCTCTGCCTGTTATGACAGATGATAAAATTTCATGACATGTATATGTGGATAGTACTCTATTGTGCTTATGTGCCAGACTTTCTTTGTCCATTTAACCACTGACAGACCTTAAGGTTAAATCTATGTCCTGTCTACCTCCATTTTCACACGACCTTCTCTTCTGTTTCTGCCTCAATTCTGTCTCTCTTGTCTCATCTAAGTATAATGGTTATTAGACTGTAGACTCATTTACAATCCATAATTATCTCTGCTTAAGATATTTGACTTAATCCCATCTGTAAAGACTCTACTACCAAATTATTCCATATCCACAGTCATTTTGAAATAGAAGCAGGATATGTCTTTTGGAAACCACTATTTAAACCCATTAAACTAGCCTTCCCCTATATCCTGTTTTTCTACATAGACCCCAAATACATTGATAATTTCCGACTCTCACATGCTAAAGCTGCATAACCCAGTGTAATGCTTTATAATATGCCATATTTTCACAATCCAATCTGTTAGCTATTTGCTATCCATGGTAACTTGGTGTGTGGCCAGTACAACTGAGGAAAATTTTTTCTATGCATTATTTATTCGTTTATTTATTTATTTTTGTTTTTCAAGACAAGGTTCTGCTGTAGTTTTTGAGCCTGTCCTGGAACTATCTCTTGTAGACCAGGCTGGCCTTGAACTCACAGAGATTTGCCTGCCTCTGCCTCCATAGTGCTGGGATTAAAGGCATGCACCACCACTGCCCTGCTCCTATTTAATTTTAATTAATTATTTTTTAAAGTTATATATATCTTGAAGTCTTTATTTATAAATATAGTTACTTGTGAGAGAAATTATTAGATACCTTTCACACAATTAATCCAATACCACTAATGTCATGGAAATTTGAGAGAAATCAGAGTGAGTGATAGAGGCACAAGGCAATGGTGTAGAAGTAGAGATATATCTGGCTGAAAATGGGCTATCAAAGGTCAAACCTATGCATAAAGGAGGAAAGGAGATGCCACGCAGCACAGGGTCACTGGAAGAAGTGAAATGGCGCAGTAAGCATGAACATAACTTGGTTACCATGCTGGAGAATATAATCTTGTCTGCCAGGCTAGAACAGGGGCTGTCAGTGTCACACTCATCTTTAACAGGCAGCTTTTCTTCCAGCAGAATGGAGCCTTAGTTGAAGGTGGGGGGCAACTTAGACAAGGCTTCTGCCCCAACATCCCTCAGATATTATGGCCTTTGTGTGCCACACATTAGTCATCGAGATTTCAGAGATAATGAAATTACAAAATTCATGTAACAGAATTGGCTTCAGCTTTGAGTTCTGGGTGTTCACTATAGTCAGGAAAAGCCTTGTATTCTATGGGACATTAAAATTTTAAATATTGTTGCTTATTTTTGAACAGTGTAAAGTAGTACATATCCTGTGCAAATAGATACATACATACATAGATACATAGATACCTGCATACATAGCTAGATAGATAAAATAGTACCCATCTTCTTTCTACCAATAATGACTGAATGATGGTAAAGCTTTCAGTTGCAAGCCTTTTGAATTTGGTGACACAAGGTATTTCTCCGTAATTTTTGCTTAATGCATCAGCATTCATGAGAATTTCCATCATTAGACTCTACTTTGAACTACAACGATCTGCTCTATAACTGTAGGGATCCCTATTAATCTCAAAATAATACTGTGAGCTTGCCAGAGACAACTCATGGTTGACCCAATAAAGGCCCAAATGCATTTCTTTTGAAGAAGGGTGGTACAGTGATGCATTTTCTGAAGGCCTTGCAAAAGAAGGACTTAGCAGTCATAGGGAAATTCCTTTTGCAATGAAAGTGGATGGCATTCAAACACAACGTGTGCCAGGCCTGCCTTGAGGAAATCTTTTTATTTCAGGAAGAGATTAAAATTTCAAAGCTGTTTTCTGGTGGCATTTTTATTGATAAACCTACATGTGAAGCAAAGTCTTAAAAAATTCACGAGGTACACACAGGCAGACCATGCTGTGTTGAGGCTGCCTGCAGCATTAGCGCTCACAGCCCTGTTCAGCTCCTTCTAGACAGTCTTCAAGACACATTTTGACATTTGTTGAGTCTCTTAACATTCACCTGTTTTGGTGGTTTGACTAGCTGAGGTTAGGTTTCATTTGTTACTAAGTAGGTAAAGAATATATACTTGTTTTCTAACTGTATACAGAAAGAAAGATATGCTTTCTAATTTAGAAAGGATAGATAGCAGGATATCTTCTATCAGCTTCCCTCTCTGGATACTCTGCCATTCCTTTAGTTCTTACAAGTGACTTGGTATGTCGACAAATCTTACACGTTCAAACTAGTTCTGCTGTTCACCAGTTAAGACCCTGTAGCTTAGAAAGGTCAAGGATATTTTCAAAGTCACCGATTGTCAGCCGCCATCTGGTCATGGAAAATGTGTTTCATTTCTAATGTAGAATTATTTTTTATTTTAATAAAAAGGTAATTTCCATTTATTTTTATTAAAACATAATCACGTTTTCTCTCTCCAACTCTTTGCATACCCACTCCTACATCCTTCCAAATTCATGACCTCTTTTTCTTTGATTATTATATATACACACATAAATATATAAATACAACCTCTTGAGTCCATTTAGTGTTGCTAGTATGCATAGGATTTCAGATTGACCACTTGCTATTGGATAATTAATTAGGATTCTCATCCCTGGGGAAGATAAATTCTCCCTCTCTCAGCAGTCATTAGCTACCTGTAGTTCTTTGTCTATGGGTAGGGCCCATGAGATCTCTCCCTTCCACTTGAGCATGTCTATTGGTATTGTCATAGTTAAGGTCTTGCTTAGCAGAAATATTATGATATCATGGGTGTAGCTTCCCTGCAATTTCTAGTTTACAGTCTCACAATAGACTTCCTGGTCTTCTGGCTCTTACATCTTTCCACAGTCTTTCCATGATTGTTTCCTGAGTCTTAGATGGAGAAGTTGATTGTAGATGTATCCCTTGGGGGCACCTAGTGGTCAGTTGTTCTCTGCATTGTGACTACTGGTGATTTTCAGTAATAGTCTCTGTTTCAAAGAGAAGCTGCTTTGATGATAGGTGAAAGTTACACTTATCTGTGAATATATTAAAAAGTATTTAGAATGAAGTTGAGAATTATACTGTTTTAGTAAAATGGCAGTGATGGGTCTCTTTTAGGATCTATGACCTCCTGTAGAAATAGGAGCGGCGGGCTGCGTCCCGGCACCCGGCTGCCCACATGGCTAGCTCTACCCGAAATAATTACACGGACACTGTGTTCATTTAATCACCGCTTGGCCCTTTAGCTCTAGCCCTTACTGGCTAATTCTGATATCCCGATCAACCCATCTCTAATAATCTGTGAGCACCGGTCTTAGTGAGCACCGGTCTTACCGGGAGTGTATCTTCCCAGGAGAGGGGAGCATGGCGTCTCTCTGAGGCATCTGCTCCTGAGAGCAGAGCTGTGGAGTCTGACCTCACTTCCTCTTCCTCCCAGCATTCTGCTCTGTTTACTCCACCCACCTATGTTCTAAGCTATGAGCCCAAGCAGTTTGTTTATTACTTAACCAATGAAATCAACAGATTGATATATGACACACCCACATCACTTCCCCTTTTTCTGTTTAAACAAAAAAAGGAAGGCTTTAACTTTAACATAGCAAAATTACATATAACAAAACAGCTATCAAGTAAAAATTACAATAATCTTCATCATAACTAAGGAAAACTATAACTAACTATTCTTAACTCCATCAAAGACTCCAGAAAGAATATAATATTACTTAAGTAAACAAGAAATCCAAAACTCTAGAAATGACAGAGACATCTCGCTGCCTGGACAGTCACCCAAAGTTCCTCTGTACCATTGGGGCATCCATCTTCGGCCTTCAGGCCCATGGTATCCAGCAGACATTTCCATAAAGCAGGAAAATTCAAAGTCAGTTCAGTCACTATCTGTTGTGTCCTGCAGAATGTCTCACAGACTCTTTCATGAATCAGGAACCCCGAAAGATCATCTCACCTTAGGCAAGTTCAGTAGTCCTCTCTCTGTGGGTTCTCTGTGTCCAGTTTATGCAATAGTCCAGGCAAGAGCAGTTTCTTGCCCAAATGGCTATCAAACTCCATAAGGATCCTCTTTGATGCCCATCTTCTTCTTGAAGTAGATTGGTGCTGCCAGGAGCAGAGTGTCTCATTGTCATGAAAAGTCCCAAGTTATTAAAACACTTAAAATGACATATTCTATAATCTTTGAAAGATATGAAGAATGCCTATCTAAAATATATCTATGCATATCTAGAAAATATTAACTAGCATGACTACAAACTTAACTATTATGATTATCTATTAACAAGCTTACATTTTAAGTGAACTACACAATATCTTAATCAATAGCAGAAATACATATACATATAACAAAATTGACCTTAAATCTCTATCAATAAAGCAAAATCTAATACAAATTATTCATATCTATATAGCTTCTCCCTCTTGGCAGCTAGAATAGCACTCTATGGTAATAAGAAAGCTAGACCTTAGGGACAAGGTTTGGAGACCAGATCCAATTCTTGATCTTCTGAGTCTTCTGTCCAAAGATATCTTCAGTCATAGTATTAACCTTTAACCTCAGGAAAGCAACCCAAGGTCATAGCAGTATCCTACATTGTTTTGAGAGTCTCTGGGGTTCTCTACCTAATAATCCTTGAGGTTTTTTAATGTCTGGTACTGGTCTTTTAGTAAGATAGTCTCAGCTCTTGTGTGAAGCATTGTCAATCCAAGTGGAATAATTTTTTTTAGGGTATATGTGTGTAAGTGTACACACACACACACACACACACACACACACACATGCTGCATGTAATTTTAGGTAAGTAGATGATACTATGATTCCTTAAGGCTTTTTAAACATCCTTAATGTTATTTATTCCTTTGTCTTAGACAGTGTTCGATTGCTGTGAAGAAGCACACTCCTTCCAACAAGGCCACACCTTGTAATCCCTCTCATGTAGCACCAATCCCTAGTGACCAAATATTCAAATCTGTGACCCTTTGGGGACCATTCTTAGTCAAACAAGCACACTCTTCCTTCCCTTCTGTATGGACTTTTCTCCCCATTGTCTTAAAGCCTCTCTCACCATTTCTGCCTCTCCCCCTTCATAGCACCCTTGTCCTGCTTGTTTCTCCCTTTTTAATATCACAGTATTTAAAATAAATAAAGCAGTATTTGTGTAGCATGTCTGCAATATCTTTCTCGGCACTACATCTTAGACATAGATATTTGACACAGGTGAGTTAGCAATCCTATTTGGAGAACTCAACTAGCATACGCCAAATCATCAGGAGAAGATGCTAGAGACGAACACCTTATAGACAGCACCTAATTTGGCCACAGAAACAATTTTTGGTGGGTGGAACCATCTGCAGGTGTACTTTTATGGATAAGGAAAGAAACTGTCACTTCACCTGATGACACTATAAAGGTAAGGAATAATGGTCTTGGGATTCAGAAAGCCGAGCCTTAATATCGAAGCTACGCTGTTTGCTGGCAGCTGGTGTGAGAGCTGAAAATGGCTCTTATGATTGTAGGTTAAATCTGGACAAAGGACTTAGTACTAAGGACTTAAGCACATTCTCAGTAGCGAGGGGGATACCGTAAGAAATCAGAGAGGAGGCTTGCATTCTACAAATAATATTACTCTCTCATAAACGCAATATTTTGATGGGGTCTGGAAAGAGAAGTAGAAAGGCTTTCCTGTGTAAGAGAATGTGGACATAGAGTAGAGAGGCATTTCTCTTGTGGAAGAGGTCTGGGCATGCAACAGGCCTTTCCCCTGTGTCAGTCTGAGCACCAGGAAGAAGCTGTCAGTTAATTGATAACGGGCAGCAGCAGCATGCCAAGCCCACCTGTGCGTTTCTGCTCAGCGGTGTTCCGTTCTGTCCTCTCATTACCGCTAAACTCAAGGGCAATCTGTTTCACATTGGTGGCAGGTAGACATTTCAGGTCTTGTTGGTCAATTTTCTCTCCCTCCCCGAGAGATCACATGGAAATGAGGAGCTAAGTCCCTCATCTGGCTGAGGTGACCTCCCTGTATGGGCCCAGTTACTCATGATCAAGGGAAGGCTCCTCCTTGCGTTTCACTCATCCTCTTACTGTCAGGGGAGAACTCTAATTGACAGGGCTTCTTTCGGAATAGACGCTCTTTTGCCATTCCAGGAACATTTCGTTCTCCAGAGAGAAGGTCAGAAATACTCTCGCTGGTGAGTAGGTCTGTGCTGACAGCTCCCCATGCTAGGGGAGACCTATTAAATTAGCTTCCACTGAGCTCTGCATATCTCAAAACAGAGGTAAGCGGATGCTGCAGAGGCATGCTCTGAGCAAAGCATCCCAACCACTGAAAGAGATTGTCCTGGGTCCTCCCCTCACCGCAGGGTCATCCTATCCAAATTGTTCAGTTCCATTCAAATGCCATTATCCTTCCCTTATCATGTTAACATTGTCACCATTCCAAATAATGGGGACAAGGGAGTTTACTGCACACTTTCAGTCCTAGCAGGTAAATTTCTACCCCACATTCTGCAGACTTTAAAAATAGATTTTAAATGTAGTGATTTAATTTTTTTGTGACAATGATTCATGATCCCTCTATTAGACAGCATATGAAAGTGGAATGATGGAAGCTATAAATTGCTGCCAATTTTCTGAAACTTCACGATTAGCAAATGATTTGGGAGAGAGAGGGCGCCTGGGTACCTAAGTAGAAGGACACGTTAACATAAGTAACACTATATAAAGAAATGGTGCTGCATTGATTAGAAAAATAAAACTTGTACGTTTGCAGCTCCTCTATTGTTTAGTGGAATACTAGGTATTGAAATCAGCACCGTGCACAGTATATGTTGTAACTGCTCTACTGATGACCCCATACTCTAGATTAAAAAATTACTTATACTTTATATCTTGAAGTAATTGTGTGTGTGTGTGTGTGCGTGTATGTACAACTTAAGTGAAAGTGCCCAAAGAAATCAGAAGATCCCCTAGATCTATGTTGCTGGGAACTGAACCAGGGTACTCTTCAAGGCCAGTAGTCAATCTTAACTTCTGAGCCATCTCTCTACTTTATATCCAAGCTCTTTTGTGTGCGCGCGCGCACACACACACACACACACACACACACACACACACACACACACACACATATATGGTCTAATTAATTTGCAAGCACCAGCCTCGAACTCATTATACAGTCTAGGCTGGACTTCAGGTTATTTTATAGTTCAGGCAGACCTTAAAATTCTTTTCTTCTTGCCTTTGTCTTTAGAGCAGTTTGAACTAAAGGCCAATATCATGATACCTGGTTTGGCTTTTGCTTTCATTTGGGAGAAATCCTTGCTATGTAGCCAAGGCTTGACTACTACTTGTTATGTAACCTTTTCTGCCCTCAAGCTAGAAAAAAGATCCTTGCCTCTAGCTCCTAACTGCTGACATTAAAGATCTGTGCTATCATACCTCCTAAGTCTCTTAACCAAAGAAACAGAGGTGTAGTAAGGGAAATTGTTCTGTTTCCTGTCCTGTTATTTTGTTGAGATACTCTGACAAAAACAATCTAAGGGAACAGGATTTTACTTTGGCTCGTGGACCATCATGTCTGGAAAGTCAAGGTGTCAGAATCTTTTTTTTTTTTTTTTTTTCGAGACAGGGTTTCTCTGTGGTTTTGGAGCCTGTCCTGCAACTACCTCTTGTAGACCAGGCTGGTCTTGAACTCACAGAGATCCGCCTACCTCTGCCTCCCAAGTGCTGGGATTAAAGGCAAGGTGTCAGAATCTTGCAGCAGCTGGTTACACTGCATCCACCCTCAGGAAGCAGAGTACGTGACCACTCACGCTTAGCTAGCTTTCCTCTTCTTATATAGTTGAGGATCCAAGCCCAGGGAAGGGTGGCATCCACTTCTAAACTTATCAGTATCATCCTTTATTCCTTTGTGATTCAAGATTTCTCCAGGTCAATAACACTAAGCATCCCAGATGGAATATCAAAATTAAAGATTTCCTGGGTCTTTTTAAATTGCTATAATAAATATTATTTTAGACAGAAATGCTATGTATTCTAAGCCAGTTCAGGTTATGTCATAGAACCATGTTCTACACAGTTCTCAATGGGATGTCTTTATTAAAGCCCTCCCCTAGGTGTGCAGAAAGACTAAAAGAGCCAGAGATGAAGGAGGATACCAGGGGAACAAAGCTCTCTAAATCAACTGAGCAAGCAAGGCTCATCTGAACTAACAAAGACTGGAGCAGCCAGCACATGGCCTACATGGGTCTACATCAGATCTTTTGCATATATATTATAGCTTTCAGATTAGCAATTTTTGTGGGACTCCTGATTGTGTGAACAAGCAGGTGTCTGATTATTGTGCCTTCTCTTGGGCTCTTTTCTTTCTATTGGTATGCCTTGTCCAACTTAAGTGTAATGGCTTTGTTTTTATCTTATATTTTATTTTGTTATGTTTTGTTGTTATCTCTCAGAAGCTTGTTATTTTCTAATGAAAGGGAGGAAAGGAAGTGAATCTTGAGGGGAGGGGATCTGAGGAAGGACTGGAAGAAGCAGAGGGAGGGGAAACTGTAGTCAGAATACACTGTAGATCTCTTCTACAGTCAAAACACAGTTGTTACCTAGGTTTCACTTTTTCTGGTACTTAGAGGTCCGTCCTACCTTTGGAGGATAAAATTTTGCTGTTGTTCTATTTCCTAGTAAGTTGGAGTTTAAGGGTTATTAGTCTCCCAGGGAAGGGTATCTGGCATACCTGTGGGGGAGTTTCGTGGCTATGGAAAGACCCATCCTCATTCTTAGCAGACCCTGCACAAAGAACCATGGACTGCATAAAATGGAGAAAAAGAACTTTGCCCTCGCATGATTTCCTGATCTTGGTTGTGAGGCAAGCTCCTGCTGCCTGACTTCCCCACCCTGATGGGCTGTACCTTGAACTGCTAGCTAGATAAAGCCCTTCTTTAGGTTTCTCTGTCTGAGGTTTTCTTGTTTGTTTGTTTTGTTTTCGTTTTATCATAGCTACAGGGAAAGAAAACAAGACACACCTTGTCTTTGATAAAGGTTGTATTCCAATAATTTCCTGAGAACTTCTATAAGGTTATTTTTTTTATCATTTTTCTATATGGATTTATCAGTGAAATCCAGCGGGTCTGGTTTGTGATCATTAATATACCTATACGTTCTTTTTAAAACTTTTAATTAAACCTGTCAATTTTAACTTTTACAACCATGTGGAATTGGAGTATGTAGCTCTTTAAATTATTTGCCTCTTTCTGTGCTCTCTTAGGTAAACACTAATCTCCAGACAGTGGAGAGTCTGGGCTGATTAACCAGTTTTATTGCTTTGTCTGCACTCTTCTTCCTGCATTATTTAAGAGATCTTCATTCCTAATCTCCACAATGTCTATAACTGAAGTTTCTAGAACAATCCCCATGCTGTTTGATTTTCTAAAGCTTTTCACTGATACCTCAAGTTTATTTTCTGCTTTTTGTTTCAGGAATACAGTCTCTCTCTCTCTCTCTCTCTCTCTCTCTCTCTCTCTCTCTCTCTCTCAGATGTTGTAAGCAGGCTGGAAAGTCTTTAAATCAAAATATACTTTAGCTCTTATTTTCTCTCTATGAATTATTTTTATTTTATTTGTTTAAGATTCTCTGTCTTTTATATTATAAACTTTCTTCAGATGTATGGAAATTCTCAGTTCAGTAACTCATGGTTAACAGAGAAACATGGAAGAGTGTTTTATTTTATATTTTTATTTTACATACTAGTCTCCGTTTTTCCTCTCTCCCCTCCTCTCGCCCCCACCTCCCCCATTCACTCCTCAGATGAGGTGAGGATTTTCTTGGGGAGTCAACAAAGCCTGGTATACCAAGTTTAGGCAGGACTAAGCCCCTCTCCTTTTTAATCAAGGCTGACCTGTGTATCCTACCACAGGAAATAGGCTCCAAGATGTCAGTTCATACACTCAGGAACTGGCCTCTCTGAAACAGATCAAGCCTCATAATTGTCACCCACATTCAGAGGGCTTAGTTAGGTACCATGCAGGATCCCCAGTTGTCGTTCCAGAATCCATGTGCTCCCACTAGCTCAGGTCAGCTGTCTCTATGGTTTTCCCATTCATGATCTTTACCCACCTTGCTCATGTGATCCCTCCTCCCTCTCTCAAGGAGCTCAGCTCAGTGCTTGGCTGTGGATCACTGTATCTGCTTCCATGAGATACTGGATGTAGATTCTACAATGACAATTAGGGTAGTCACTAATCTGATTATAAGGCAAGGCCAGTCCAGACACCCTCTCCACTATTGCTAGGAGTCTTAGATAGAATCATCCTTGTGGATTTCTGAAAATTTCCCTAGAGCCTGGTTTCTTCTTAACCCCATAATGACTCCCTCTATCAAGATATATTTTTTATTGCTCCCCTTCTCTGTCTCTCCCCAAAATTGGGAATCTTGAGCCCTCAAGTTCTTATTGCCTTTCCCCTCTCTTTACCAACACCACATCTGACAGAGGGCTAATCTCTAAAATATGTAAAGAACTCAAGAAACTAGACATCAAAATACCAAGTAATCCAACTTAAAAAAATGAAAAATCATATCTAAACAGAGAATTATCAACAAAAGAATATCAAATGGCCAAAAGACACTTAAGAAATCACTCACTATTCTTAGCCATCAGGGAAATACAAATCAAGCAACTCTGAGATACCATCTTACACCTGTCAGAATGGCTAAGATCAAAAACACTGATGCCAGCTTTTGTTGGAGAGAATGTGGACTAAGGGGAAGACTCCTCCACTGCTGGTGAAAGTGCTCACTTGAGCAGCCACCTTGGAAATCAGTGTGGCAGTTTCTCAGAAAACTGGAATCAATCAACTTCAAGACCCAGTAATACCACTCCTGGGCATATACCCAAAGAATGCACAATCATACCACAAAGACATTTGCTTAACTATGTTCATAGCAGCATTATTTGTAATAGCCAGAATTTGAAAACAGCCTAGATGCCCTTCAACCAAGGAATGGATAAAGAAAGTGTGGTACATAATGGATTAGTAGCTGTAAAAACCAAACACATGCTGAAATTTGCAGGCAGTTGGATGGAACTATAAAGAACTATCCTGAGTGAGGTAACCTACACCTAAAGACAAACATAGTATGTGCTCACCCATAAGTGTATATTAGACATAAAGCAAAGAATAACCAGGCTATGATCTACAACCCCAGAGAAGCTAGGTAAAAAGGAGGTGCTAAAAAGGGCACACATGGAGGGCCTCAGAAAGGGAAATAGTTAATATCTCCTGGGAAAACTGGGTAGGGGAAGTAAGAATGTTATAAAGGAATAAGAACTGTAACAAGAAAGACGATCTGATCTTGGTGTATTTGAGATTTTTTTTTTAAAAATCATGTGTTGTTTTAGACTATTTTTTGATGACCTTAATATTAGAAACTTTATATCTTTTTCTAGGCTTGATTTAATAACTCTTAGGAATATTCTTCTGTCTCCAGCCTAGGCTTTCTCACATGAAAACATGGGGACATAATCCATGCCTGAGTATTTTTTTTATCTGAATTTTGAGACAAGCATATAAATTAACATGTGATGAGAAGACGTGTCACACAGAGAAAATAGAAAGCATCCAACAGTTCTTTTTACTTACTCTTATCATAATTCTTGGGTATTTATATGAATGAAATCATAGTCATCACTGTAGTGATGTGGACTGGAGGGAATGGATCCCTGTATGTTTACAATACTCACTTTACACTCATTTACTAATATTCGATTTTCCTCAGCTCACCTGCAGTTATACACCTTTGCACAATCTTACTGATCCTACTGCACGTAATGGCTTTGTGGGAGCCTAGGCAGCTTGGATGCTCACCTTACTAAAAATGGATGGAGGTGGGGGTTCCTTGGACTTCCCACAGGGCAGGGAACCCTGATTGCTCTTTGAGCTGAGGAGGGAGGGGGACTTGATTGGGGGAGCGGGACAGAAATGGGAGGCGGTGGCGGGGAAGAGACGGAGATATTTAATAAATAAATAAATTAAAAAAAGACATAACATCTAATAAACAGTTAATGTGGGTCTTCCAATTCAATGGAGATAACATTGTTAAAAGCGACAAAAATAAATCGAAACATCTATTCCCTCAGGAAAATATGTTTATCAGTTACGTTCTACTCCCTCACAATATGGAATCTTCCCAACATGTGTTTTTGTTTCTTGTTGATGACAAAACAAACAAACAAAAAAAACCAAACTAACGAACAAAAAAACCAACTAACCAACCAACCAAACAAACAAACAAAAACCTTGAGGGAAGAAGAAGGCTTCATTGGGCTCATGGTGATATAGCCATAACCCACTGCAGCAGGAGAGGCATGGCAGCATCATCACGAAGCGGCCCATCACACTGTGTCTGCTATCAGGAAGCTGAGGGAAAGATGAACGCTGGTGTTGAGTTTATCCTTTCTACTCTCTGTGTGCAGTCATGCTGCTTCTTCCTTCTTCACTTACACATTGCTGGATGCACAGGAACAAGCTGTCCAGATGTGCATCTCCTAGGACAATGAAGATTAAACTTGTTTGTGTGGTAGCTTGATGCTTTGTTTATCATATGAACTCGTTGGCTAGGATTGCTACTACTCATGCATTCCTGTGTCCACTTAACACCCACAGCTCTCATCTCAATTAAGACAGTTTACACTGGAGCAGTTTTGAGTGAGACATGGCCTAAGAACACAGACTCAGGTTACCCCGAATTCCTTGTTCTAACATGGAAGCAGTTTCTTGAAGTTTCTATAGTTATACAGAACAAAGAAAGTTGTAAGTCAAGGCAAGTTTAAAATACACTGGTGGGCACATCAAAAAATCAGGTACAGTCAGGTATGGGGGAACTATTCTATTGGCCCAAAATGCTAACTGAGCTTTGGGGTTGGTGGAAACAAGTGGTTTGCTAAATTAATATAGCTTAAAAAGTGTTAATAACAAATACGAGCCTGTTTTGTTACTAATTCTTATCCAGAGAACTAATTTTTTGTGCTTGAATTCTTTTTATTATTAGGGTTGAGTGAAACTGGAAGGCAGACCAAACTTCAAGTACTATATTGAATAGGTATAGAAAGTAGAACACCTTGTCATGTTCTTTATTTTAATGGAATTGTTTTGAGTTTCTCTCAACCTAAGTTGATCCTATACAATATCTAATATTGTGATAGGAAAAATATGAAATATATATCTACGCAAAACACCTCACTAAAAATATTTGAGTTTGTCATCATTCAATCTTAGGTTTTATGTTTATTATTTCAATGACAGCAACAGAAGAAACCAAAAGCCAATCACAATACAGTAGCTTTTGAGCTTTTCACATGAGTGTAAAAGATAAGCATTTGAATTTCATCTCTGTAGTGTGGAATTTCTACTATTTTCAAACCTTAAGCACTGTAGCCCTTTCATCCACACTCACTTCCTGTGGTGCTCATGGCACCAGACTGTACTTTTCTCATTTATTATGAAATGCAAAGCTTTATTATCTAGGAATTGAACATGTCTATCTGAACAGGAATGCTTGAAATGGTGTAAAGCAACCTGCTGTTTGTCAAAATCTACTCATATTCTTTCAATTTTGTTGGTTTCTTTAAAAATATAATTGTGACCTAATACCCACTTAAACATTTTCCACATAACAAATTTCTAGCATTGGGACCTACTTGGGCACCATTCTGTGGAATTCTCCATTTTACAAAGTTCACAGTCAGTTACTTCAAAAGGACATATCTTCCTCTTCCTCTCCTAGTTCTGCCAGCTCCTCTACTGCCTGTCTGCCTGGCTTTGCTCCGCACAGCACGTAACATTCCTTCTGTGACCGACTCATTTCACTTACAGCAATGTCTTTAACACTGAACTGTGTTTCAGAACAAGTACACCTTACTGGTGGTATCATAAAGGCTTGAAGACTTAGTGATATGATGCCATGTATGTAATATCGTCATTTGGTAGACAGTCTCATCAAGATGAAAGGCAAATCTTGATTACAGATTACCTAAGAACATGTATATTCAACAAAAGCGAAAGCATCAACTCAATTATAACACTCATAATAGAAACAATGTTAGTAATTTTGTCACCCTATCAATAGCCTTTATAACAATGGGACATTGTATTGAACACAAACACAACCAATAAAACTTTCTCTTAGGATACAGTTTTGCATTACTTTCTCAAATAAACTTGTTTTTTATTTTGGAAACATTCATTCCAATACAAGAAAAAAGTTACATTTTAAAAATACAACAAGGGAAATAATTTTAATATGAAGGAATAACCACTTTGACTTCAGTTTATTTTCTATAACATCTTTTCCTTTGTTCGCACATAGAATTAGATTTATGATATGAACACATTGTTCTATGCTGGTTTATTCCCAAAATATTATTTTCAAAACTGTTTTATGTCTTATCCAACTGGCTGAATATTCATGGGAACATCTTTTTCAGAATATGTATACACTTTAAATCACTGTGAGATAAACAGCCTTTCCCATCCAGTTTCACATTCAGTTTAAAATTTGTATTGTCATCATCAACAGTACGATGTTATCACACTATTGAAATCTAAAACTGTTCTACTTTGTTGTTGTTGTTGTTGTTGTTTGGTGATAAATTACTGATTAAAAGGGAAGGAGAAGTTTTATTGAAATTTTGTGGGCTACAGTCCATCATCAAGAAAATACAAAGAATAAATTCGAGGAAGGAACCTGGGTGCAGGAACAGAAGTGTCATAAGCCACCTTTTCAGGGTGACTTCTATCTGTCTCCTAGCCACAGCAGGTTCATATGTCCCAGGGTAGGAGTGTGAGGATTAGAATTATAGGCAAAAAAAAAAATAGATATAGAAGAAACAAGAAGCAGAAACATAGGATATTATCAGGAGGGAGTCCAGCAAATACTGAAAAGTTGCCTACATTGAATTTCCATTTGCTCAATTACCCTGACCCCAAAAGGTAGGAGTAAGATAAAAAAAAAAAAAGCTACATTCACATGATACAAGAAATAAACAGACCAGTTGAAGGATTACTGTCTACATCCTTAGTTAAAGATTTTTTTGCCAGAACAAAATAAGTAACCCTCACATCCTAGATCAAAATTATCTGTAGACAAACCACTCCCTGGGTGGAATTCATAGTTTTCTCCCTAAAGGAGTAGGAACTAGTTGGATCCTTAGACTTTGGTTTGAAGTAGAAACACATCTACTTTTTAAATACCTGAAATTTCAGGTCTGTATATTACCCACACCTGCTTACAATAACCTTGAAGGAATAGAAGTAAATTCCAACTCTGATCTTTAGTCAAGATAGAATGGACCCGTACCTACGTGCCCTGCCATGGGCCATGGAAGGGTACTGTTTACTGGCCCACTCCCAGGCTCAAAGTTAGCTACCTTTCTACCTTTCTTATATATTGCAGACACATGCTCAGGGATGGCACTGCCCAGAGGGCTAGCCTTCAAAGACAATCAGCAATCAAATAACTGCCCCACAGTCATGCCCAGTCTTCCATGGTCACGCCTTCAGTGACAACTCACTTGTGCCACCCTGGCAGCAGGATCAGCTCTACTGTGCTTCCCAGGCAAGGTGCAGGGCCTGCTTTCCCAGGTGCCACAGCTGATGAGGGGCAGGAACAGGTCTCCTGCTCTTATAACTTCAGGGGCAACTCTCTCACCCACCACAGGCATCAAAAGAGAAGGGAGAACATCGTTCCCTTGCCATATGGCAGATGAGGGACAGGGCCACCTTTTGCACACACATATTCTCAAGGTTGGCCCACCTTCATCTCCATAAACAGGATAGCTCTGCTTGGCTGCCCATAGGAAGTACAGGGTTCTCTTTCCCTGGTGCTGCAGCTGGTAAAGGGAATGATCTCCTTTGTCTGCTGCAGGAGGCTGAAGTGAGAGGGGGTAGGGCCTATTTTCCTTGCTGTCACCACCACCCTGAAGAGGAGGGGGGTGGTACCAGCTATTCCACTCTCATGCCCTTATGGCCAGTTCACCACCCCCAAACCCCAATCCCTACCCCCAGCCCCTGTCTACAAGGTCAACTTTACTGGACTGCCCAGGCAAAGTGCAGAGCCAGTTCTCTTGAGTTGCTGCAGCTGTTGAGGGGTTGGGTCAGTTTCCCCACCCACACCAGGGAGCAAAGGGCAGAGTGGAGGAGGGCATCTTTCACTCACCCATGCCACCCCATGACAGATGAGGGGGTAGGATCCATTCTCCTGTTCTCATGCCATCAGGGCCAGGTTGTCCATGCCCCCAGTGAACCCAGTTAGCTCTACTATGCTGCCCAGGTGAGAGGTAGGCTCTGCTCTCCCTATTGCTGCAACTAGTGAGGGGCAGGATCAACTCTGTACAGTCCTTTCCTCTCAGCCTTCAATGTTATCAGGAGCCAGGGACATGAACATAGAGTATGGCTGCAACAGGGCCATGAATCATAGACACTGACAGCAGCCCAGGCCCAGACACCACCATGACCCTGGTGATTGGGCCACCCACCTCAGCCCTCTCCTCAACTTTCACCTCTTCAGATACACCTCTGTCCACTGGATATGGACCATTCTGCTTCTCTTTTCTTCCAATACCACACTATACATTTGCTCACCATAATAATGTCCGACTGCCTGGCACCATGTGTGGGTCTCCGTGTCTGCTCAGTCTGTAATGGTGCTGAGCAGGGCCATGCTTCTTCCTAGATACCTGGAACATGCTCCAGTCATGCATGTTGAGATTACATACTTTTAAGATGCAATTATTCTAGAATATCTCACCTATCATAGTAGTTGCCAATTGCTTGTTTTGTTATAAGCCAATATTGCAGCCAAAGCACTTTGAGAAATTTTGTACAAGTTTTGTTGGCTTTTTTACCTCCTTAAACCTCATCCACACTCCAATGCTCTTACCGTTCTTAGGCGATCTGTTCCTCTGCTTAGCAAAGTAATGGCTATTGATTACAGAAGCCCATTCAATCTGGGATGTAGAACTACACCTGATGGGGGCCAGGAGGGGAATGACTCTATCTGTCCAAGAGAAATTAATTACTCCATAGCTTGATTCTAATCAGAGAATTTTAAATTGATTCCTTCAATAATGACAGCTTTCAGAGGACTCTGACACTACCAGGTTGTATAAATATTCTGCTCTCAGATGTGTTTCCTGAACAAGAATAAAAAGAAAGGGAGGGGAGAGAGAGAGAGAGAGAGAGAGAGAGAGAGAGAGA
>NC_022018.1:32444832-32447100 GCF_000317375.1 Microtus ochrogaster
AGGAGGAGGAGGAGGAGGGAAATAGGAGAAGAGAGAAAGAGGAAGAGGAGGAAGCAAGCAAGCAAGCAAAAAGTAAAGAGGAACACAGAGAAAGAAGGGAACAGATCTTTAATCTCCTGTTTAGTGGTAGTATATACAGGCATGTGTTATTGGGCCCTAATGTCTTCCCCATGTGAAGGGATGAGAAGGCACAATATTAATGAACACAGACACTGGGAGTCGGGTAGAAGGGATACAGAAGACTTGTTTATTTAACAACAGGGAAAATTTATATCCTCTTCCAGCACCCAGGCATTTTGATCCATTAACATCACATGGTCATTCTTCATTGGCTAGGCACCATCAGGATCTCTGACAGCACCAGGAAGACTCTAGATTGGCCCCACACAGCCTGGTAGGTTTTAACTTCTACAGGCATGTTCTTAAATCAGCTGTGGACTAAATGTGTTACTTTCATCTCTGTTGTATGTTGAGTCACTTTTACCCACTTTTAATTTGGAACCCCGTAGAAACTTACTGGGAAGTTTCAGGCATTGCACAGAATCCCTCATTCATCTTCCAGCAGTGATTTCATTTTAAATCAAGACAAACAAGCCATAACCAGCTTAGGACAGCATTCACTAAGTCAATTCTAATGCTTGACTTGTCTGTGTTCTTTGTGGTGCCTCTTGCTTTGTCACTGGATCCTGCCCAGAACTTTGTTCTGAGACAAGAGGCAAGTTGCTGTTTGTCTTTACTGTCCTGCGGTGAGATTGCTGTAGTCTTCCCTTCCTGTTCTCAACCTCCAACTTTTAATAATTGTTGAACAGTTGACTTTTAAATGTTCCTTAACTTTGAATGAAGCTATCTTAATTTAAATGAATTTTCTGTTTTGTGGATGAAGAATGTGATGTTTTCTTTACATTTTCCTATTATGCCTTTGCTTAATCCTTCCAAGTCATTCGAGTGAACCGATGTGTCTTTGAGTCTGACTTGGCCATCATGGAATTCTAATTCTATTTGTTTAATATAGGTCTTATACATATTGAGCTCCACTACATGCTTGCTCTGTTCACTCAGCTTTGTCTTGTGGTCCATGTCTATCATACAAATTGACTGTAACTTTTACTTCAAAGGACCGACTCAGTGTATTTCTCTCTCCATTCTAAGACATATTAATATGCAAAAAAGAAGACTTGTGAGAAGAGTTTGTTTTTTGTCTTTATTTCATCGTTTAGTTACAGCAGCCCTTAAATGACTAGTACAATACATTGTAAGTGTAGAGAAACATAACAATTAGGAAGATAAGACCAAGAATTGCACAAAGATATTGCAAATTAGTTGGTGACCACCTTGAGAAATACAACTCAGGACTGGCAAGCTAGTGAGCAAGGCCTTTATGGGAAGAATATGGGTGAATTCTCTTTCGTTTGGGAATCAAAGCTAAGAAGACTTAGAGATGGCCCCATCAACAGAGTAGAATTTTATCTCCCCAAATGGAAGCATTGCTAGTAGCATTAGGAATTTTTAGAAGGGTAGTCTCTGCTGAGATGAATCCATGTTACTTATTAGTCAGTGGAATTGAAATGGAGCCCTTGAAGACCTTAGTTTCCCTAAAGAATTCCGAGGTTACCAACAGGGCAGCATCTAAAGAAAAACACAGATAAAGAGAGGTTTGAAGGTTGAAAGTGGCTTGTGGATTTGCTGCTTTAAATTTCAAAATGATCTCCTGAATCTCAAATTTCAAAGCTCTGACTGATCTTCACCCCAGTGAAAGAGTCCCCTTTCTCCAAACTTGTACTTCTATGCAGTATGTTCATATTGATTTTTCCTTTATTGTTTTTAGCATTTAGCCCCATCTTCCTGTTATTGCCATTGCCTAGTTCTTGGGATTCCCCACTTCAGACACTGTTCTTGTGGTTCATTAGCCATCTGCTTCTGTCAGGTGTGAGTGCTGTCAAGTACAGATGCAATTAGGACTGAGAAAACACTGACAGTGCTTAAGAAGTGTGTGTGTCTGAGATGCTGAATTTTGGAAATGCTGGCCAAGAACGTCTTAGAAGTTATGATGTTCTTACTATTTGCTACGACTCTTCCTAATGATTTTTTTCTTCCTCACATTGGTGTCTATAACAAAAACTGAGATCCGGTGGAGCTTTTAGCAATATAACAACACGGATTGTACTGGAGCAGCTTCTGGAGTGGTTGGGTGGAACTTTGTCTTCCCTACCAATGGGATTCCACATGAGTTAAGGTGGAAGACAACACTTTTTTTTTTTTTTTTTTTTT
>NC_022018.1:32447200-32456868 GCF_000317375.1 Microtus ochrogaster
TATGAGTGAGTACGTGTGATAATTGTCTTTCTGTGTCTGGGTTATCTCACCCAAAATAATGTTTTCTAGCTCCCTCCATTTTCCTGCAAAATTCATCCTCTCCATGCTGTCTTAAAGGGTGAGGGTGTTTCCCTTAAGGGTCAATCAATTTCAAAATAAGTTTTAAAAAGAAGACAACACTTTTTTTTTTTTTTTTTTTTTTTTATAAAAACCAGCATTACATATGGCCAGATTCTGGAGATGGACGTCTATGAGACTTTTCAAAAACTTTTTAATATAATATAAAGAAAGTCTCTTATTATTTCTAGAAAAAAGCAATATTGCCCAAGAAATACAAACACTCATGTTGTACTCAATAAAGGAGCTTAACCCAAATTAAACAGTAAGTTACAGACAATGTGTTGTTTGATTTGTTAAATTGACATTGCTGCTAACAAACCTCGACATGGCATAGGACTCAGAGTGGGATGTTACAGAGAAAGATAAAAGATACGGACAGAGCAAATTGCAACTTGGGATAGCATGGCCACACAGAAAAACCTGCCTGGAAAACACAAGTAGAATATAAATGTAGTCTAATGAACAGAGCTTTTAAGTGAAGACAAAGCATAGAATATTTATATCGAATCATGCTTTTTGTTGTTGTTGTTTCTAGTGGTGTTTATTCTTTCTAGTTATTTTGAATTATTAATTTGGATATTGACCTGTAATTGGTTTTGCTTCAGCCTTTAGAATATCTTTTTCATTTCATGTAGTGTAGATCTATTGGCAACATTCTTCTGACTTAAATATCTGAAAATGGAATTCACATAAATTATTAATATTTGGGGGTATATCATTCTGAAATAACAATTTTCATTTTAGCTCTTTAAAATGTTTTGCTAGGGACTGGAGAGATGGCTTAGCGGTCAAGAGTGTGCAGAGTTTGGTTGCCAGCACATACACTGAGTGATTTATCACCATTTGTTACTCCAGATCCCAGGGTCCAGCTCTCCTGGTCTCTGCAGGTGCCTGCACACATGTGCCTATACAAACATGACAACATATCCAGACACACAGAAAAGCCAGGTCTTTAAAAAAGCAACAACAAGAAGGCAACAAATATAAAGTTGTTTTCTATAAAGTTCTCATCTTCTGTGTTTCAATTAAGACATAAGTGATTACTGATATTTCTTCACCTGTGTATTGTGTGTTTCTAGGTACTTTTAATAACCTTAAAGATAGTCTTGCCTTAAGCAATTTAAAGATAGAATGCCTGAGCCTGTTTTTCATTTTATTTATCCCATTTAGTAACTGATGGGCTTTGTAATGTCTGTTTTTATGTTTGGAAGTTTGAATCATTTAAAAATATAATTTTTTTCTTTACCTCATTTCACTAGTGTGTGTGTGTGTGTGTGTGTGTGTGAGAGAGAGAGAGAGAGAGAGAGAGAGAGAGAGAAAAGAAAGAGAGGGGAGATTCTGCAGCCCAGAATTTTCTATCACTATGTAGCCAAGTCTGACCTTAAATTCACAGCAAATTCTATTGCCTAGTCATTCCACTTGTGTGCACACTTGCACATGTATGCATCTGTGTGGTGTGTGCATGTGAGTGTGGTAGGTTCATGTAATTACAGGTACTACAGGTACCTGTGGAGGCTAGAGGCATTAGATTACCTGGTGCTGATGTTGTAAGAAATTTTGAGCTACTTCTCTTGGATTTGGGGAAATAAACTTGGATTCTATGCAAAAACAATCACCTGCCCTTAACCTCTGAGCTAACTCTTAAGCACCTGAAATAATTTTTAAGGGTTCTAATCCAAAAGGGAAGCGAATGAAATACTAGCGAGCTCTCTGGATATTAGCCACAATTTGATTATCATCTCACCACCCACCCTATCCACTCATTTTAACCTTCATCATGATGGTCTGTAACCCCCTTGTGGCATCATTAGTGCCCAGCTCAGAAGCTCAAGCAATCAATTTACTTGTTTGAAAGAAAATAACAAATTTTGTGAATTTCTACTGAAATGCACTTTTTAATGGATAAATAATGAAGCTGGTTCTTTCCAAGGATCACACAGGCATCACTAGAACAATAAATTGTGCTGTCAGGCAGAACACAGAGGTTGTTCTCATGCTTTATAAGAATGGTTGTTGCATTTGAAAATTGCAGTCCACCTGAGCATCATTTTTTTTCTTATGTTTTCTCCTAGGATATGGACTTTTTCAAGTTCTGTTACTATACTGGTTTTTCCTTAGACATAAATCTTCAGGTCCATGATGTTTTCCAAATAAGTTGCCAAATGAAACAGTGTTTGTCGCACTTTAATTAAGGCTGATGACAAAGTATTCCTTTTAGCTTCCTGCTTCAGGGAAGTACATCTCCTGGAGAATGTGTTTATCTCTCTACCTTTGAAGAGCTTTCACTATGTGACCTTACAGGAGACATTAAAATATGTGACATTTCTTTGATTTGTGTTTTTTTCCATGATGCTCTGCTTTCCTTTTCTGTTGTGAAATAACATTCTGAGACAATGCCACCGATGAAGGAAAGCTTTATTTGCCTTTTATTTCCAGCTCACAATCCATCATTTTGGGAAGTCAGGATAGTAATTAAAGGCAGGAACCATGGAGGAGCTGCTTGTTGGCTCACTCCTTCTCTTGCTCTTGCTCTCTTGCTCACTCACAAACTCATACTCAGCATTTTTATTCAGTCCAAGACTACCTGATTAAGGCTTGTTGCTGCTTGAGGGCTGGGCCCTCCTGAATTCTTCAAAGGATGCTACTCCCCTCAGATGACTCTATTATGACAATTAGACAAATAAGGTCACTAGAACTCAAGCAGAAGACAAAGTTACTCACAAGTGTTTTTCTGAACTCTCAGCGGAAGAAATCCGTAGAAATGCTTACATCTGAAGTATTGACTTTGGGTGACACTTTGGGTGCAATATGACATTTGCATGCTGACATTCTGTTCCTGCCTGACTGTGCATGAGCAGTAGTTTCCTCTGTTTATGTTCATGTGTAGGCAAATACTGCCTTGGTAATGTTAAGAAAAATGATTTTGTGATTGTAATATTTTTCTCTTCATAATTGCTTGGGTTTCTTCCTTCACATTTCCACAATGGCCCAACCTTCTTTCTCCTGGACTCAAAGTGATGTAGAGAAAATAAACTGGTGAAAATTTTAGCAGTTTCTTCACAGTAGTAGTGATGGTGGCAGCCAGGATTGCAAAAGAACTTTAAGAATTATTTAAATTTTATGAGAAATTGTACGCCATTGTAATTACCATCAATAGTAATAATATTGTCTTACATGGAAATTTTGAAACTGTGCAAAAGTCTCTCAATTTAAAATTCCATAGGCATTAAAGATATTCAACGTTTTGTTAATTTTACTGTGTGCTTTTCCCTATCACTGCAGGTGCTTGTAAATCAAATTAGCAGATAATTAGGGTAAAAGGCCCAGCCACACTGAACCTTATAGAAGAGAAAGTGGGAAGTACACTTGAATGTATTGGCAAAGGAGACCAGTTCCTTAATTTAACCGCAGTAGCACAGACACTGAGAGAAACAATTAATAAACAGGATCTCCTGAAACTGAAAAGCTTCTGTAAAGCAAAGGACAAGGTCAATAAGACAAAGCGACAGCCTACACAATGAGAAAAGATCTTCACTAACCTAACCCCACATTAGACAGAGGTCTGATCTCCAAAATATACAAAGAACTCAAGAAATTGGGCACCAAAAGATCACATAATCCGATAAAATAATGGAGTGCAGACCTAAACAGAGAACTCTCAGCAGAGGAATCTAAAATGGCTGAAAGGAACTTAAGGAAATGTTCAACATCCTTAGTCATCAGAGAAATGCAAATCAAAACAACTCTGAGATTCCATCTTACACATGTAAAAATGGCCAAGATTAAAACCACCGATGACAACTTATGCTGCAGAGGCTGTGGGTAAAGGGAACACTCCTGGATTGTGGTGGGAAAGGAACCCCTTTGGATGTCAGTGTGGTGATTTCTCAGAAATTAGGAAACAACTTTCCTCAAGACCCAGTAATACCAGTATTGAATGTATATCCAAAGGTTGCTCAATTGTGCCACAAGGACATGTGCTCAACTATGTTCATAGCAGCTTTGTTTGTCATAGCCAGAAGCTGGAAACAACCTAAATGCCCCTCGACTGAAGAATGGATAAGTAAAATGTGATACATTTACACGATGGAGTAATACACAGTAGAAAAAAATAACGACATCCTGAATTTTGCAGGCAAATGGATGGAACTAGAAAACATCATTTTGAGTGAGGTAACCCAGATCCAGAAAGACAATTATCACATGTACTCACTCATAAGTGGTTTTGAAACATAAAGCAAAGAAAACCAGCCCATAAATCACAAACCCAGAGAACCTAGACAACAATGAGAACCCTAAGATAGACATACATAGATCTAACCTACATGAGAATTAGCATGCTTGGGTCTAGAGGAGGGTAGCCATATCTCAACTTCAGAGACAGCTTTTAATTGAAGTGGGACAGAAAAAAAATAGTCTAATGCCATTCATACCTAAAGACACCTAAATCCCTGTAAACCAAATCCAGTAAGCTGAGAAAAAAGTAGGCTGAGAGAAAATTTTTGAGCTCTGGCTGTAGTCAGAGGGCACTGCAGGAAGGAGCGGACAGATACGCCAGCCAGTGAAGAGGATGTGCAGATGGTGTGCACATTGCAATTGGCCTACTCCTTTGCTGGCTCCCCTCCTGCTGGGTTCAGTCCCTGACTTCCACTTTGCAGTAGACTTACAGACCCATCAGTCACTAACTTAAAAGATAGGACTTCTACATCAAGGGTGGTGGAAGAGACCAGAAAAAAACAAACAGGGCTTGGGTGGAGAAAAGAGAAATAGAGAATGGGGAATCTCTTTCAACTTTCCTGATTGCTCAAAGTATTTGTTATGTCTCAAAGAATATTAGGAGCTAAGTGCCATACAATGATCCTTTGGATTGATTGTCTAAGAAGTATGGACGTTGATTTTTATTGCAAAAGTGGATAAATTTAGGACCTTTCAGGAGTGTGCCAGGTGTAAAGGCTGAGGGTTTTCTAAGATGCAAACCAAAGGGAATGAGAAAATATGGAAACACCGTTCCCATGGGTGAGAGAGAAGGAAAATATCACTGCAGCCTGTAGCTGGGGGCATCCCCAGGAGTCAGGGAGGACTAAATGATGATCAAGTCATTCAGTGGGTTATCACCACACTAATGGAGGTCAGGTGCTCAGCCTGACTAAGCTAATTGAGAGACTTGGTGCCTGGTACTAGGGCTTTCATAGATGCCAAAAGGCAAGGCTAAGCTCTAGGAAGAGGGGTCTAATCCTTAAAAAGAGGTTAGAGATCAGAGTCATGAAATCGATGAGGGCCTAAGGGAAGGTGGGAAAAGAGGACAGGAAGCTGGCCCGATAGCATGGTTTGGCCTAAGGAGACTACAGGATTACAGCTCCACAGATGGGAGGATGGAATTGGGCCAGCCACAGCCTTAAAGACACTGGCTGGTGATACTTCAATTTCCATGAGTATCAGAGGGGTTCTGGCTACCCAATGGTCACTTTCTTGGACTCAGAGAAATCATTACACCAACCAAAGGGGAAACTTACCTAATTGCCACTGATGGGTGATGTACTGAGTGGCTGGTGAGCTTAATGGTGAGTTTGTTGCAGGTGAATTAGAGGTGAGGGATGGGGTCCCAGTGCAGCTTAGTCCCCCGAGAGTAAACCCAGACACTAGGAGAGCTTATGTCTGTTTTTTGCACCAAATATAAATGTTATATCTCATATGGAGTGGTATAGCTCCTGGCAGTCAGGATTCAAAGAATACCACAAAGTTCCACCACACAACAAAGCACACGTAAGAGATTTATTGGGAAGGAAAAACTCAGGATGGTGGCTGCAGAAAACAGCAGGGAAATGAGTAAAAGGCAGGGTTTTTATAGAGTGTCTTGGGGCAGGTTTGAACTTTCCAGGATGAAGCTTTCTAGAATGGGGATTGGTGGAATTTCAAGTTCAGAGCTTTGGTGTTTTACCCTTTAGGGTGGGAGCTGGGTCCAGCCATTAAGGCAGTAAGAATGTTCTGTGTGTGGAATCTGGCAGCTGGAGGTCCTCAGGGGAGAAGCCAGGCCACCTGTGTGCCTCAAGGGGCTTATAGGACAGGTATGTTTGAGGATTTGGAGAGAGGAAAGATAAGGGAGAAATGTAATTATGCTCTAATCTCAAAAAATAAAATAATAAAAATGATTCTCCTTGACCTGAATATGAAAAAAACCCTGTTTTTACGAACTGTGTCTTGAAATCACTCCACAATGACACCACTCACTGTTCACCAACAGAGGAGATTATTCCACAACTGTTGTCAAAGACTCCTGATCTATTAGTCCCTTACATCAGTCTTCCTATGTAAGGACAGAAACACATGAGCATGCGCACGCACCTGCACACACACAGACACACACAGACACACACAGACACACACAGACACACACACACACACATTTTTCTAAATAATGACAAGGGTCTCAGGATGAGAGTCAGCAGTGTCTGTGGTAGTGATGGTCCTTCGTGAGGATAGGATAGCGTGATTTCAACTCTCCATAATCCAGCACATCAGGTTCATGGACATCACCTTCAGGTTCACATAACTCTGAAGGAACACAAGCTATTTCATTTCAATCTTATTAGAGTTACCCCACCTCCTTTACCCCCAGTACCTTCTGGCTGTAGGACAGACGGGCTTCATTTCCTGGGAATGGGAAAGGTTTATGTTGGAGTGATTTCCTATCCTTCCTCTCAAAGTTCCCTTGATGGTAAGTCCTACTTAACAGTTTACTTTTTCATCTTTCTAAAAATGATATTACTTTTCCTGGATAGACATGGGTGAGAATATTTAAAAATTTTATGCTTTCCTTTTTGTAAAACTACAAACTGTCTTTCTTGACTCATTTTCTCTGTGAATATATATGTGGTGCCAAAAAATTATATTTAAATGACTTGCTTATTGAAGTAGGTACTGCAATTTTCATGCTTTCAACTGGAAGGCGTTTTGAGTTGGTGTAAAGAGTTTAAAGCGGTGGCGATGCTTTTTCCTCCACAGTCTCGCTCTTGGTTGCAATTCTCCTTCCTTCTGATGTGGAAAGGCAGAGGCTGGGTCCGCTGCCTCTGACTTACGCTTGAATTGAGAATGGAGGTGGGATAATTTGTGCCTTTTCTTCTCTTTTAAAGATAACTGCTATTTTCACTACAGAAGGAGGAAAAAGGTTTTACCGAACATTTTTATGTTGAAGCAAAAGAGTTTAACAGCCTTTCTGAATTGAAAGGTCTAATTAGGTTCTCCTTTATTGCAAAATCTAGGCTTCACGGTGTATAACCATTAAAATAGAGATGGCTTTGAAAGGAGAAGCCACGCGCTGTTTAAATAGAAGCATCTTAAGTATCTAACCAGGAAATGAAAATCCAAGGCACCATGTAAGCTAGGAATTTTCTAATCAGTTTGCAAAGCAACCGTTCACTCTTGTCTCCACTCAATAAAAGATCCATTCTCGTGAGGAAATTATGATAAAAGAAAGATGAACTGTGGCAGAAAAGATCTCAGAGAAATTTTCACATTTCAAACTGAAGTAAACCAGAAACAGAATGAATATTATATTTTTCCCACAAATGTAATATACATATGTGATATTATATATGTACCATATACATATATGTCGTATATGTATGAGTGTGGAAGAAAGATGGGAGAGAGTTGTAGGAAGGGCAAACAAAAGAGGACAATGGGATACTTGTGTCATGAATGTAGAGAGAGGAGCTATTTAAGAGAATTTAAGGGGATAATGAGAGATGAAAGGGGTGGGGAAAGGCAGTGGAAGTTGATGAATAAAAAGAAAGTATAAAGATATGCGTGTATGATAAGGAGTCTAATTTTTGTGATGACCAAAAATTAATTTTAAAATTTATAAATTAAGTGTCATAGTCTTATTTGTGAACATACTTGTGCTGTCTTGTATGCCACTTCCCACATTTTATTATAGATGTAAAACTTGGGAGATCATGTTCACTTCCAGTTTCCTAGCTCTTCGGTGTTGGCTAAATGGAAATACGTAGTTTACTGTTGTTGATCAGTTCATCCTTATGCTCTTATCCTCACTGGATATTGGGGAAAGCTTCCTAAGATGTAATTGGCTGTTTTAATTATTCAGTGTTCCTTACTTACATGCCAGGCACCCTTAATTCTTCATCTGTTTACTTTTGAGCATATATGATGTATATGTTTTCACATGTTCATGTAAGTGGAATGTGCTTGCACATGTGTATGTCTAGGGAAGTCAGAGATCAATGACTTTCTACCTTACATATTGAAATAAAGTCACCCACTGCACCCAGATCTCATGGATTTGGCTAACCTGGCAGACTATGTACTCAAGGGACCTTCTGTCTCGACACCTCCAGTGTTCTCATAGGTGGTTGAGATAAGAAATCAGGTCCTTATGCTTGTGTACTTTACCAACTATACTTGCTCCACACAAGACTTCAATTTGTGAAGCATCCTGTCATTTGGGACGTGTTTGATATAAATGAAACTCCCATTCTCACTTAATTCATTCCAATTCCCTTAATTAGCTAAGTTGTCCATCAAAAGGTTAAACTCAGAGAAAAACTAATATCTCAGCTGTGAAGTCTAGAGTCTGGATGTTTCCATTACCCCAGCATCAGTATTTTCATTGGAGGCCTTGGATCCCTTAGCTTACAAAGTTTGAAAATTCTCTTTTATTGTGTGTTTGTGTTCTCCTATTTTACAGTCTTTTGCTTCTTATTGTGATTCTGATGGATCCAAAAGACAGACTGTGTAAGAAAACCTGGTTTCCAGTTTCTATACTGTGTTATGTTAAATTAGAGATCGTTAAGCTTCTTCTTCAAGGTTTCCAAATGAGAAAAACCAAAGGATACTTTCAATGAGCAGAATAGTGAGAACTTTATCTTTTGTTGGTGCTGAGAAGTTTTGACATTAAAATAATTCATCTGGTAATTTAAAAACATTCTTCTAATACTCAATAAATAAATGTGTTAAATAATCACAACCCCAGAAAGACTTAGATTTAATATGAAGTAAGCACAGATGGATATACTGATAACAATTTAAAAATTGCCCAGAAAAATTGAGAGGGGTAAGTGTGACATTTTCTAAGAAGCAAGTGGCTGGAGTCAAGCTGTTTTGATTGTAAGCAACAGTACAAGGTTGTAAACTTGCTGAACACAAAGTGATAAGTTCCTCTGTAGTTCAGATTGTTAGGGATCATTGTCAATACACTGTTATAACTGGTATCTGTGACAATGAACTGTTATGAAAATCTCTCTTACATGCTAAGAAAGAGACTTGAACTTTTTCTGGATCTCACAGGCAGAGTTAATAACACACTTGAAATCATTAGGACTTAAGGCAGCTGTCCTACTGTGTATTCATTTGGTTTATTTTACCTGCCCTTACGGGAACAATGTAACTACTAACCTTGCTTGCCTTAGATTGCCAATGTAACAAACTTTTACAACCTAACCTAATGCATAGCTACAATCTTTTTTTTTTATTAAGAAAGAGAAAAAAAATTTTCCGCCTCCTCCCAGCCTCCCACTCCTCCCACTCTCCCC
>NC_022018.1:32463608-32502783 GCF_000317375.1 Microtus ochrogaster
TGAGCACTGGTCCTAGCATAGAGCAGGTCCGGGTTGGGGAGGGGTGCTGGGGGGCTGGGTCGTGCAAAAGAAAGACAGCCCTGCAGCAGGAGCTGGGGGAAGGGGGTTTGTGCTCTCTTCCGGGACACTGTACCCCTGGATAGCACACACTCACCCGTCCAGATGGGATTCCTCAGCAACTGCATAGCTACAATCTTAAGTTATATACCTTTCCATGGTAGTGATTCAGAGAGAATACATGTATCATTTGTTGAAAGCAATAAATACAAAAGTGGCAAACAACTTTCTAAAATTTATCACAATAGTTGAAAGCAAAATGTATGGATATTGGCTGATAAGCAATGACGTTTGTCCTGTGAATCAGTTGGGATCAGTTGGAGACAGCGACTTAGTCCTTTGTAAAACTCTGTCAAGCATTTCTGCAGTGTCCCATTCCTTCCCTATGAGATGCTTTCTGTGCTGTTCAATAAAGGAAGAGCAAAGTTCCTCGTTAGGGTTAGACACATGAAGACACAGCATAGGGACAGGCTCACAAGACAGCCTTTAGACAGGTCCAGGTCCAGACTCATACAACAGACAGAAGACAGAAGACACAAAGAGTATGAAGAAGAGAATTCAAATTGGAATCACTTCTGGTTAAATGATACCAAGGAGAAATGCCTTTACTTCTTTCCTTAATTTGACACCAACGTTTTATTGGTAACTCAGAATTAATGACTTGTGCATATAACCTACGCAGTCACTTGTATCAAAGACCACCATCTGCTGTGGGAGCTGCTTCCGCTCCTTCAGCCAATAAACTTTAAGATACCAGCCCACTTAGGCGTGGTCTCGTTTGCTTTAAAAAGCAGCTGTAGCTGTGTGGTACTCCTTTCCTGATTGCACAGAGGGCTGTTGTCTTGAACGGTGATCTGTGAGTTTTTTCCCTTTAAATAAATAACCATTCTATTAATTATAATTCCAAACTGGTGTGGGATTGTTTGTGACTTACGCCTTCAACCATCTTTCCTACATTGTATTTTTTTCTTTGTCAGTCTACCTCTAACATTGAGGCATCATGCTTTCTCTGGCACTTCCAGAGTAAAAAGAGTTCAGGCCTACCTTGTTTTTGAACTCCTGTACAACTTTAAGACAGATTTCTTGTGGAATGTCCCTTGGGTATATCCTGCCTGATATTCTCATGTTTAATTGGTTTGACACTATGGTGAGGTGTAAGGGGAAGGTCACAGAAGCAAGCTCTTCCTTATAGACTGCCAGTGGAGCTTGTCATCAACACTCTGATCATCGTCGTCATCAGTTGGTGGAAGAGGTGTTTGTCAACTTTATCCATGCTGAAAAGTTTCTTTGACCTCCTTTTTCATGCTGTCCTCTGTGGACAGAAGATTTTTCTATGTATAACTCACACAGAGGGGAGAAGTTGCAAGCCAGCACTTTGAGGAGCATTTGGAATTTCTCTGTGTGGGAGATTTGTGTATTTTCTTTCATTAATATGTACAGTATTTAGCTTGTTTATTCTAACTTATGTGTATGTGTGTCTATGTGAATGTGTGCTACCTGTGTGCAGATACCCTTGAATGCCAGAAGATAGTGTCCGCACCCCAGTTGCTGAAGTTACAGGTGATTGGGAGTTACCTGACATAGGTTCTGGGAACTGAATTCAGGTCCTCCTTAAGAGCTGCAAACACCCCTAACTATAAAGCCATCTCTGCAGTCCCTATATTGTATTTGTAATATTACAGACTCATAGATATTTGATATCTAATTTGAGTTATACTATAATACTGTGTTATTTGTTTCATGACTTATTCTAAGCATCTTACAAACAGTCTCCATGGGGGATATTGAACGCATCCTTGACTAAGTGCCTTAAGTTTCAAGCTCAACTTGTGTATTGTCTTTCTTATCCTTATTACCACCTCTTTCTCAAAGATGCTCTGGTTGTTTTTATCCATTTATATTTGTGCAGTAAACATTGATGGTTTTTACAAATTTATAGTTTGCTGCTGGGCACTATAACATTATATAGACTACTTTTATTGCTCTAAGAACCATTTGAATATTATACAATCATATATGCCAATTCCCACATATTGACAAACACTGATCAATTTTTTTTATCAACTTTAAATATTTGTTTGAACACATTGGCTTCCTTTATTGGTCATTACTCATCTAAGAGACATTTCTGTCTTTTTGTGGTCCGGTAGCTTATTCCTGTGCAGGTTTTGAGTATATGAGTCTATCACACATCTGTTTGCTCCTCATCCATCTTAATTGCTTCTACTCACTGGAAATTGTAGGTAAAACTGAACCCCCATTTATATTCATATACATACATGAACACACGTGAACACACGTACCTGCACACACATGTACATCTAAACAGACAGAAAAGCATGGGTGGGCAGGGAGAGAGAGGGAAGAGGGAGAGAGAAGGGCAGGAGAGGAAGGAGGGGGAAAAAAGATCTAGAAAAATAGTTATTGTATTAAACAATGTGACCACCTAGCATTAAAAGAAGTGGAACTGTACCACTTTCCAAAGTGGTACATTTTAAATTATCACCTGCAAGGAAGGAGAATCCCTCCTGCTTTTTTTCTCCAGCATTTGCTTTCCAGATGTCCCCTTACCCACTTGCCTATTCCTGCATGTGCAGAGTTACCTTTAATTGCTTTAATGTTTCTTTCCCCATAAAATCTGGGCATCCTCTTATTAGTTTATTTTCTACTTGCAAATCTGAAAACACAAAAGTATCTTCAGGTCACTTCCCCAAGTTTACGTTTGGTTTTATTTACATATGTTGAGCTTTTAGGTCTATTATATACTCTGAAATAAGTTCTTTATCAGTCAGATATGTGATTTATAAGCATATTTCCTCAGTGGGCAGCTTGTCCTGCTCTGAGTTGGGCCATGAATGTCACAGAGCTATAGCCTTTAATTTTAATGAACTGCATCCCATTATTTGTTTCATGGATCATAGTTTTGACTTTGCATTTGAGAATCCATCTAAATCACACCATTTTTCTCTACTACATTACCTTTGGAAATTTTGGATTTTTCATCTTGCATTTAAGTTTTTAATTAATATAGACTTAATTTTTATGTAAGCTATGAGGTCTATGTCTAGAAATTTTGGTGTGTGTGTGTGTGTGTGTGTGTGTGTGTGTGTGTGTGTGTGGTGTGCATTTAGACACTGAAATATCCAAGTCCCATATGTTGGAAAGAAGACCCCTTTCTTTTTGCTGTGCTGTTGTGACTTTTTCAACCCCCCGTAGTTTGTATTATCTGCCAATTTCTGAACCATACATTCTGTTCTTCCCTTGCTTCTTTCCTTTGCTAACACTGTATGATCCTGCCTCTGGTCACTTTTCAGCGAGTTTTACAACATTGTGTTAGATGTGTCCTCTCACTTTTCTTTTTAGAAAAATAAACTTAGAAGAGAGAACATTCTAGAACCCTTGCTTTTCTATATAAGTTTTATAATAAGTTTATTAAAAGATGTAAAAATGTAGTTGGAAACGTAGCCCAATGGCAGACAGAGCACTGGCTTGGTATACAGGACAATTTGGCTCAGGTTCAGATTCCAGGGATAAATAAACCTCAGCCTGACCCAAATCAAACCAAGAACAGACCAACCAAACTTATGATAGTTTGCGTCAAAAATGTGAGATCAGGGTTGGCTGTATGGCTCAAATGATAAAGGAACTTGCCAGTGAGCCCAACAACTAGAATTTGATCCCTGGGAGGGAACCTTCTCCCACAAGTTAATCTGTTACCTCAACGTGCACACTGTAGCATGTCCACATGCATGTACATACAGATACATGATCCTAAAGATAACTAAGTCAATGTAAAAATAAAAGAAGATAAATAATTTGAGGTCACAATGGAATACACAGTAAAACTTCATTTAAAAAAAAGGATCTTGTTATTTAGGGAGCATAAAAACCTGTGTCATATTGGGAAAAGGAAAGAATTACTTTGTCTTCTCAGAACTTGCATTTTAAAGTATTATTAATCTCTGTATCAAGGTACTTATAAACAACAGATTTCTTTCTATAGCTTAGTATTATAGATTTTTATTTTTATTGAATAAAAAGATAATTATATCATTTGGCCTCCCTCATTTCCCTCCAACTCCTCTCATATCTCCCTTACCCACACCCTTGTAAATTCTCACACTCTTTTTCTTTAATTATTATTGTTATATGAGAATAAATATATAAATGCCCCCTGCTAAGTCCATTTCGAGTTGCATGTGTGTATATCTTTTTAAGGCTAACCATTTGGTTTTGTATATACTTTAAGGGCTCATTCGTGGGGAAGACTAATTCATCCTCTCTCAGCAATTGTTACTTGCAAGCAGCTCTTGATGTTGAGCTAGGGTCTGTGTGATATTTACTCTATCTAGATTAGCATGTCAATTAGTTTTGTCATTGTTCAAGTCCTGTTTAAAAGTCATCATATTGTTGAGATTTTATAGGTGTAGCTCCCCTGCCATTTTCAGATAGTACTATTTTTGTAGCTGAATCCCTAGTTCTCTAGCTCTCAACATCTTTCTGCCCCTGTTGCTCAAAGTCACCTGGGTGTAGGAAGTGTGTTGTAGATAAAGCACATAACACTGGGTGGCTCTTGGTCAGCTATTCTCAGCATTTTGATCACATGTGGTTTTCTGTAATAGTCTCTTTAGTTATTTGAACTAAAATAACTCCCATAGGTTCATATTCAGAATAAATATATAATAAATAAACTGAATATTTAGTCCACAGTTTGTTGGACTATTTGGGAAGGACTATGAGGTCTGGCCTTGTCTTTTTGGAGGAGGTGTATCATTGAGGGTAGCCTTTGACGTTTCAAAAGGCTTCTACGACCAACTTATAGAAAAATAAGCTCTCAGCTACTGACTTTCCATGATGATATGATGGCCATGGGCTTACCTTCTTCAACTGTAAGCAAGCCCCATTGAAAATTTTAAGTTGTCCTGTTCATGATGTCTCTTTACAGCAGTAGAAAAGTAACTAGGACAGTCTCTGATGCAAAAAGAAACTCCCTTGATGAGGGAGAAGATTTCTTTACACAGACACATAAATACACACACACACACACACACACACACACAGAGAGAGAGAGAGAGAGAGAGAGAGAGAGAGAGAGAGAGAGAGAGAGAGAGATCACACGGATACCTGATGCCTAAGGAGACTGGGAGTGGGCTTCAGATCTCTAGAATTGAAGCTACAGATGGCTGTGAGCTACCATGTGGATGCTGGGAACTAAGCTTTTGTCTTCTTCAAGATCAAAAAGTACTCTTAACTTTTTAGCCACCTCTCAATCATCTCTGTTATTTATTATTGCTTATTTGTCAGAAACAGGAGTCTGTTTTATGTCATGCTCGGTTATATACACACAAAATCAGGCATGTAGTAAATAAAAGTACTGGAGCAAAGGAGGAAAACAAAAGTAGTCAAACAAGGTTCTGTCTACTCCTACCCAGTGACACGATATGATCTTCCAATCGTCCATCACTCTCGCAGGTAATTAAGACTGTAGTATCCTCTCTATGACAACGGAAGAGGAGCAATAGGATACAAATTAAAATATGTGTCTGTGTGACTGCCAAATTTGTCCTAACTGTTTTTTTAAGGATTATATCATCTGATATTTAGAAATGAGCATTTGAGAAAGGTTTGAATTAATTTAGGGCAAGTAATAATTGTATTTTATAGCTGGCCATGCCCATCAAATATTGGTCTTCAACCTCACTGTCAGATTCAATTTGAATCAGAATGACCTATGAAAGGTCTTTCAGACTAAGTCATTTAATGCTTCTTAGGGCTTTCTTAAAACTAAATAAGATTCTGACAGAAGTCAAGGTATGATCACCCTGAGCCATCCACAAAGGATAGAAGGACAGACCCACATGCTCATCTCAGTAGATGCTGCCAAAATAGCTGAGAAAGTCCAATGTGTTTCAGCATTTGAAAATTCTTGGCAAAGCAGATGTAAAAGGAAATTCTTTCCATGTCTTTAAGAGCATTTAGGAATAACACACAGTTAGCATCATTATTAATGGGAGAGACAGGGGTGTCTAAGATCCAGGACAAGGAGGGTACTACAAAATACTCACAAGAGCCCACAGGGAAGAGAAGAAAATAGACATTCATCAAATCATAAAATGAGAAGTAAAATTGTCCTTGCTTGCATGCAGCCTGAGCTCATGTGGAGCTTATGTGAGCTTATGTTGCTACAAGCTACAACTTTATACAATGATTGCTCAGCCATCCTTTCATGAGAAGCTTATCAGAACCAAGGGATCTGGTAAAGGCTAAACCAAAGAGCAACACTCTTTGGCATTATTGTTTTTGTGAATAAGTGGCTTTTCTTTGCTGTAGATTTCCACTGTAGCTAACTCCCTTTCTGTTACATATTTGGGAATCAATTCCCTTGTTCAAAGTAGTTTTCCCACTGCCAGGTCTTGTTCCTCTCTCCTAGGTAAACACAGAGATCTGCTTTCCTGCAATTATCTTTATCAGCAGCCAATTGGGTCCAGGCATAGAGCATCCCACTTAAGATACTCACAGATATCCAAGGACATAAAATTACTACCAGCTCAAGTTGCTGCTCTGGTTTTAACCAACTTAAAAGATTCTTAACTCCTTAAGCTCACTTTCACCCCAGTTTACTGATGGTTTTAGTTCAGGACTCTCAAGGACAGCAGAAGAGATAATTGGTTGCAATTATCTAAAAGAAAGACCCTTAACATCCACAATCAGAGCAGCTGATAACAGCATAGCCTGGAACTGATAATTTAGAGGCCTGGGTCTCTCCACTTACAGAACTAAGTCCGACTCCAGATCTAGACCTATAGAAACTGCAGCATCTGGCTATGTGTTAGCTGATCAAGAGCTATCAGCTTCCTTCTGACTGTTTACGTACGTTGCCTGGTTACTTGGTAGCCTCTATGCTTGCTGGGAGAAAAGAAGTAGCGTGCTGATTTAAGCAATCCATACCCTATTCAAAATTTTACTGAAAATTAACCTTTAGCCCTTTACTAACCACCTAGAAATTTAGTGTATCACAGTGACCTTCCCTTCTAGATTTACCTGATGATTTTATTCCTTTTCTTAACTGACTTTCTCCATTAAGGAGTTCACCAGATACTTACTAGCCACCCCCATGGATCTGTGAGTAGATGTGAAAACCCTTATCTGATTTTCTATAGGGCAAAAGAATTCTGCCCTGGGACCTGCTAGGGCTTGGGAATTGCTGGTTTTAAGGGTATATATGACTGGGAACATTTGTAGTGAGGAGGACAGGGAAGAACAATGTAGAACAAGAGAGAACAAGGATCAAGGAAGAGCAAGGGAGAATTTATAAAAATAAGAATGAAGAAGAATAAAAAATGGATGGATGATTCCTGTTGTGAGTAGATTTCTTATCCCTTAGATCTTTACCCTCCGATTTCTAGCCCCCCCTTTAGCTATTTGTAGCATGTTTAATTGGAACCTCCCCAAATCAAACAAAGTTTGCTAAAAATGAGTAAATTCTCTAAGGTGAGCAGAATGTAAAGTCAACACACAGTAACTGTTAAATTCCTTTTCATTCATAGAAATCTCTATGAGGTAAAAATTAAGAAAATAGTACTATTTATGATAACACCAAAAATAAAATATCCAAGAAGAAACTTAATGAAAAGGAAGATCTATAAACTAAAAGTTACATTTAAAAGATTTTAAAGGTTGGTTTATTTCATTTTATATATGTACCATGTGTGTGCCTGGAGCCTTTGAAACTCAGAAGAGACCACTGGATGCTCTGGAACTGGAGTGATGGGTGTCATGTGAATTGATATGTAGGAGTTGAGAACTGATCCCAGGCTCTCTGCAAGAACAAGTGCTTATTAACTATATAGCCATTTTTCCAACACCAAATTAAAATGAAGACACAAGTTATTAGAAGGTAAATAGATATCTTTAAACATACATACGACATGCCAACCAGTGAGTACAGATCCAAAATAATCTCCATGAAAAGTCTAATCTATTTGCAAAGAAAAATCAAGGGCTGGATAGATGGATTGGAGAGTAAGGGCAATTGTTATTCTTGCAAAGATCCAGTTCCAAGCACCCATATCAGACAGCTCATAAACTCTGTAACTTTAGTTTCACGGAATCCAATACTCTTTTCTGCCTTCTGGAAACCCATGCATATATGTGACGTACACACATTGGCACTGACACATGAATAAAGATAGACAAATTTTAAAATTCATATGTGAATACAAAATAGTCCTAATAGCCAAACAAGTTTGAGAAAAAATAATGTTGGTGATATCACATGTTCTGGTTTTAAATTATATCACAAAACAGTGTTGCTCAAAGCAATATGGTAATAGCATCAAAGTAGACATGGACTAGAATACAGAGCCTAGAAACAGTTTGCAAAAGAATGCATCATTAACTGATTTCATTGTGCAACTAAGAAGATGTAGTAGGACAAGGATCATCTTTTCAATAAATATGGCAAGAACAGCAGCTAACATCCACATTTAAAAGAATATTTTCTTTAGTAATATCACAGAGAGAAATCACTTCAAAACAAAGACTTAATGTGAGACCCATGGATATAAAGCTCTTGAAGAAAATGTATGGGAAAAGCTCCTGGATATTGGGCTTTATAATGACTATTTTAGAAATCACATCCAAAGTGCAAGCAAAAGCAAGAATACATCAAACCAAAAACCTTATGCAAAGCATAAAAATCAATGAGAAAAATAAAATGCCTTTCCACAGAAGATGAAGATATATTAGCACACCACACAGCCAATAAGTCTTTTATATTATAAGCACAGGGGGAACTCACATAACTCAATAGAAACAATATGAAGAGTGTGCCTTAAAAGTGCAAAGGGATTTTCCCAAAGACAAAACCATGACCGAAAGGTGCCTGGCATCACCAGTCCTTGGAGAAATGTAAGCAAAATCCCAGTGTTCTTCCGCTTCACATTGGTTAGCGTGGCTAGTTCCAAAAGGACAAGAGAGAAGATGAGGCTGTGGCATACCCCTGTAATCTAGGCACTCGGAAGGCCAAGGCCAGTCTGGGACCCACAGTAAGACTCTGTGGGGAGAAAATAAATAACTAAATGAACGACAGTTAGTGCGGATATAAGGAAAACATTACTGATGAGAGTAATAACTGTGGAGAAGCTCCTCAATACATTACCGAAGAAACTGCCACGTGATCCTGCAATGTCTGTTGAGTGAATGCATATTCACACTAAAATGTCCTCCTAAACCAAAATAACATCACATAACTGGCTCAACACTCCTAAATTCCTTGTGGCATTGCTCACGGAAACTGCAATACAGAAACACTCTGGGTGAAAATCAAATGAGGGGTGGATAAATAGTGATCTAAACATACCTGATAAAATATTATGCAACTCTCAAAAAGGGCTTTTGCCATTTACAACATCATGGGTCTTCCTAGAGTACGTTATGCCAAATGAAACAAACTGTGTTACATCTTGGGCACATGGTAAGATGATTTCACTCTCAGATAAGAGCTGATAAGATGACTGGGTTCGTGGAGTGGAAGAAGAACCCCTGTTGTTTGGTCCCCTCAGTAAGGACAAAGGGCAATCTTTCTGCTTTCCCTACAGCATTCTGGGATGTGAGCATCTTTTATTGCCTTTGAAATGAAATCTTTTAAAAAATAAGCATAATGGCTTACAAATTGAAATGAATTCACAAGCTACTGTGTGCTTTTATGTTGTCTGTGCTATTTTTTCTGCATCTCTCCGTGGATTCAGAGACATGGCACTTTCTGGAATGAACTACTTTTAGGCAGACTCATTAGCATGTTATGCAGTAGCATTTCCTATACTTTATGTGGCATTTTTCACATTAACCTTATTTGCTGTAATGGATTTGTGCTTTATTAAATTGTAAAAATGGCACTTTCTATAATAAAAGGTTAGTTAATTTGCCATTTTACTGAAGTGTCTAATTGGGAAGGTTTTGCTATTGAATTAGCATTATGATGATATGGATTTCAAAACAAGATGGACTCATGATAATGGTAGTGTGAAACTTGTTCGTTTTTTAACTGTTTGTATGTGTAGCAAAGTGCTTTGCATGCCTTGCATCTGAGGGTTCTTGGGTTAGCCTAAATAAACCTTGATTTGATGTTTCATCTTTCTTTCTTTCTTTCTTTCTTTCTTTCTTTCTTTCTTTCTTTCTTTCTTTCTTTCTTCCTTCCTTCCTTCCTTCCTTCCTTTCTTTCTTTCTTTCTTTCTTTCTTTCTTTCTTTCTTTCTTTCTTCCTTTCTGCTTGATTTCAGGGACCAGTGTTGTCATTTGGTTTGGAAGTTTGAGGCATTTAATTCCTTACCGTTTGTTGGAGATACGGGATATTTTGTTCTTCTAGTTAAGGAGACATTTAAAACAAAGTGCTTTAACTGCTACTGCTTTATTAAAATTTTATTTAATTTTGTTTATGTGTATGTCTGAATGCCTGCTCATCCATTTGTGAATTGTGTGTGTGCAATGCTGCTGGAGGCCTCTCGAGCTAGAGTTATAGGTGGTTGTGAGCTGGCTGGTGTTGGCGCTGTGAGCTGGACCCAGCTTCTCTACAAAAGCAGCTTTCAACTGCTACTAGAACTCAAAGCTTTCATTAGGATCGAAAGTAAAGCTATTTGGAAAACTATAAAGCTTATCAATACTTCTTTATACTTTCTGCTATTTACAACATGTATATATACATATATCAATATACACATTAATGGAATGATATACTGTAATAGACACTTAGACATACTTTTATTCATGTAACATACAAATAAAAGTGACATACAGTCAATATACAACATGCTGTATATGTTTATTCATACTGCTATCCCTGAATGAACATAAATGATATATAATTCCCATCCATAGTGTTGTTTCTTTTCAAGAATGGAGGGACTTCCCAAAAGTAAGGCACACATGAGGAAAGCAATATGGAAAAGCCAAATGTAGACAAAAGGAATTATACAGCTTTGCCAGCCTTTCTCAGAACCCAAAGTAGCTGTAATAATTCTCAGGGACATGCTATGTCTAGGGTGGTCATTGCTGTCATTTGTACAAGCTGTGCATTGCATTTAACAAAATGCATAATGAAAACACCTTCCCATATTATTATTTCTCCATGTCCCAGCAGCATGTTCCTTCTGGAGTCATTGTAGCTTAATAACAAAGTAACTTGCAGGTTATTGCACACCTACAAAGGGGGGAAAACCCTTTCAAAAGGCATTTGAATATATGCTAATAAAAATGGCCTTCTGGTCATCTCCAATGACCTGTTTATTTACCTGAGAGTGGAAAGAAAATGAGAGATTTCTAATCTGGGTCAGAAATGAGATGACGCTTGAGGAAAATGATAGCTGTGACTGTCCTCTTCTCTGGTTGTGGAAAATGACCTTTGAGTTATCGACCCGTACCTCCAGCTGACAATGATTACCCTGGTGTCCTCCTGGATCTTAGAAAAGTTATAAATTCCCTACAGATGGTTATTGTTGCTTTCTGTGTTATGCAAGTCAGAATTTATGTTTTCTTAATGATCCAATGCCAAGCTAGGTGAATTGCTTTTTTTCAGTATGATCTCAGGTTTCATAGATAATTGTTTTAGGAACCACAATGAATTTTACAGCCTTCCAATCCCAGTTTATTGCCATGAACACTGCAGTAGAATTTATATGAGTTTATAGTCTGCATGAATTATCACTGCTTCTATTTATCACAATTTGTGTCTTACTATAATATACTTTTCAGCTCTCTGACAAATAACAAAAGAAAACCACAAGGAAAAGAGATTTGCCTTTGCTCATGGTTTCAGAGGTTTCACTCCCCATGAGGTGAAATACAGTGGAGAACCTTATTAGTCTTTCAGGTCATGCTCAACCCATTCTTGTAGACAACTTAGATCAGTCAAGATTATAAAAGGAATGCTTTGTTTTTAATAGAAATAATCCTGCATTTTAATCCATGTTGTTAAAGTAAAACTTTAGAGCAGTTCAAATATTGGTTTATGTCATTACTTGTTCTTTCTTATTTATTAATTTCTCAAGAATAACTTGAGAAATACTAGCATATAAATCTTTAGATTCTAGACTCCTACATATTGTAGGATGAGGGTTATCTTTTCTGAACCCTAATGAATAAAATATAATTAAGATAAGATAGACAGGGATGGAATGTAACTCAACTTGTCGAGTGTTTGCTTAGCATTAAAAAGACCTGGGTTCGATCTTCAGCATCACAGAAACTGGGTGTTGTAATATACACTTGTAATCAGAACACTCAGGAAGAGGAGGACAGAGAATTAACAATCTGAGATAATACTTGGCTATATAACCAGTTCAAGAATAGTCTGCACTACATTAAATCCACATCTACTAACAAAACTATCCTAGTTAGCGTTACTATTGCTGTGATGAAACATCATGCCAAAACCAACTTGGAGAGGAAAATCTCTCTTTGGCTTAACTTCCACATCACTGTTCATCACCGAAGAAGTCAGCACAAGAACTCACACTTGGCAGGAACCTGGAGATAGGAGCTGATGCAGGGATCATAGAAGAGGCTGTTAAATTTGATGTCACTGACTTGCTCTGTCTGTTTTCTTATAGATCCCAGGATCACCAGTCTATGGATGACTCCCCCACACCAATGGATTCATCCTCTCTGATCAATCACCAATTAAGAAAATGCCCTACAGGCTTGCCTAAAGCCTGATCTTATGGAGGCATTTTCTTAATTGAGGTTCCCTCTTCCCAGATGCCTTCAGTCTGTGTCAAGTGCCACATAAAACCAGCCAGCAAAAAACTAAAACAAAACAAATGAGAAAAACTAAGAAGGTGAGTGATTGTTGTTTTTAACTCTAAAGATGAGTCTTCTTTTCAGAAACTAAAACTAAGGCTGACTTGGATAATACTACAACCTTTTTCTGTGGTATAGTGTTATTGGTGTTTTTAATCTGTTTTTCTATATTTAATATTTCTTTCTCTCTTATTAGAAACCATTATGACTGTTTCACAGTGTAGTTTATATTTTGTAAAATATATGGGAAATATATGGACACCATGAAAATCTCTGAGAATTTCTTGGACACTGCCAACACTTGGCTCTAGGGTTTGTAGTAATTATGACAGTGCATCAGGTGTTGGCGCACAGTCTGTTCTGTGACAATTTGGCTTGTTCAGCTTGCTCTTGAGAGCAAAATCAGGAAGGATTATACAAACATTTCTTTGAGATTTGTGATAACAACACTGAAAAGCATTGACCTCAAGGTAAAAAAAAATTTATTAGTGGGTGAAAACATCTACTTGGGACTAATATTTAAATTATTTGAAAACACTATGTAAAATTACCCCACTGGCTTGAAGCTTCAGAAGGTATGATAACTTTTTACAGGAAGAAAAAAATGTACATGAGAAATCAAGTGGCAGAGTTTAAATTAATCTCCTATGGATCGAATAGTTTAAAGCAACAATCATTACTTTAACTGATTTTTTAAAATTAATATGGTGGTGGTAGTAGCTTTCTGTAAGGATGGAAGCACAATCATCCAGGGTCTCTGACTTTATACAGTCTCTTTGCTGCTTGGCTGTTCTCTGGATGGCAGAAGGAAGCCTGGTTTTCTTCTTTAAATTCAATATTTCTGTGGTGCCTGACAGACGAGTTCTTGGTACTCAGTGTGTCATCTTCAATTTATGTATCAACCAATCTCACTGTGTTCCAAGAAAATGATTAAGTTGCCTAAGTCATAATTTCATTTGAGTTTAATAAGTTAAACTATGCTGTTGCTTGTGTCCTTGTCATTCAGATAATTTCACAACAATCTAATGCTATGTAGTACCATGTTTTATGTTTTAAAATCAAGTGCTCTCTCTGCCCTCCAGGAGTTTATAGTCTTAGGAAAGATTTTTTTCCCATAAAACTTGTAAACCCCAATGCATTTTTCTACAGTCTTTTCTTAAAAAAAAATTATCTTTAAACTCTTTGACTTTAATTGGAAGAACAAGATGCATTATCAGTGTGTGTCATGTGTGTACATGTATGTGAGCATAAATATGTGCATGTATGTGCATATGTATGTGAGAACATGCATCTACCCTAGCACAGAGTGCACATATACTCAGTGAATGACAAGACCATGCAGGCTATGCACTTGGCTTGATTAACCATGAAGAGATGGTAGTGACATTTTTTTTCACAATTAGAACTAAACTCAATGCATTGTTCAGCGTACCAGGATTAGTCAGAGAAAAGTCAAGAGCCTAAAAGATACTTTTCCTGAGTCCTTTTTTGGACACAGATTAGCTAAATATCAGCTTACTCCAGTACCTTCCATGTGAGAAACAGTCAGTCCCTCCTTCCCTGGCATGGGGATAGAGAGGACAAAACACTAGTAATTTCAAAAAGATGCAAGCTAAAAGTGATCCGAAGGCTATTTATGTCTTATCTCTATGTCTTCTCAAGCACAGCCATCTCCAAACTGTACACATTATTCATAACCATTGTCCCCTTTTCTGAGCATGTCATCGCCACACAGTTTGCAGTTGTGGGTCCTGGAGAACATCCTCTTATCTCTGTACATGAGATAACCTACTTGCTACTGAGGCTGGCCCAGGCTCCCCCTTCTTTCTGGCAAGTTTATTTATTCTGTTTTTCACTCTAACATCCCTAGTTCTGGCTGCCAGACCAGTTCTGGTGCCTTTCTCTCAGTAGATTAGCCTGCCTTCTGCAGGATTAAAAAGGTTTAGAGAGCAACTGAAAGTTGGCAAGAAGAGTTTGACTTGTTCAGAAATGTGAAAAAAAAAAAAAAGATGTGTTGCCAGATTTCTGAGGGGAGAAAATTTCTGGAGATGGATGGAGGCACTTTTAAATCAGGTTTTATCAGACAAAACAGGGTGAGAAAACATCAGCTGGGACCCTAAGAAAATATTCTTCTCATATGCTGAGGAGGGGAGTAAGAGAAAAGCAGAGGGTGTGGTGAAGCAGATGAAGAATGGTGGTGGGTTTTTCTTTTTCTTCTCTTTTACAAGGAGTTGAGAGTTGTCAAACTGGACAGATTCTGGCATCATACACTAGAATCTGCTGTCACAGTCAACCATGCAGAAAGCTGACCTGGAAGAAGAAACCCCAAAACAAGCTGCTGCAGGGGACATGGAGGAAGAGACCCCCAAAAAACTGTTTCAGTGGACCTGGGAGATGAGACCCCAAACAAGCTCTGGCAGTGGCATTGAAGAGCATGCTACTCTTCCATCACACCTGCCGTTTGTATTCTGATTCCTTTGATGATTTGATCATTTGCCTTTGATGTGTTTTCTCAGTGAAAGGGGACAGTTTCCAGCTTGGAGAGAAGCCTTGATCTCTGAGAGAGTCTGTGCAGGTGACAAAGGAAATGAAGCTGCTTTCAGTGCTGTGTCTTCTATGTGCTTAGCAGTGGCCCCTGAGAGCAAAGAGAAACCACGGTCTCTGCAAACCCCGGAAAGGCTGAGTCAGGCATCAGAAATGCATTGGAGAATGTTGATACTCAGCTCTGTGTGTGTGTGTATGTGTGAAATGACTGGAAACTGTTCCACCATGCTTTCTGCCTTCACTGGGGATCAGCTTCACAGAGAGAATGGGACCCAGTGTGAAGAAAGAAGAAGAAAAGAAAATGGGCCGGGCGATGGTGGCGCACGCCTTTAATCCCAGCACTTGGGAGGCAGAGGCAGGGAGGATCTCTGTGAGTTCGAGACCAGCCTGGTCTACAGAGCTAGTTCCAGGACAGGCTCCAAAGCCACAGAGAAACCCTGTCTCGAAAAACTAAAAAAAAAGAAAAAAAGAAAATGGCCAAGATATGAGAAATCTGGCACAGGTTTTCCTTGGGTTTGGCTGAGACACTCAAGTCTGTTGGGGGACCTCCACAGGAGTAGCTTTTTCTTTTCTCTTTCTAAGGATTTCTTTTAACCATGTGTTTGTGACTGTATGAGGGTGTGAGTGTGTGAGTGCAGGTGTATGATCTGTCAGCTGGAGTTACAGATCACTGGGGATTGGGAACCAAACTCAGGTCCTCTCCAAGAACAGAGCACATTCTGACTGAAGTTATCTTCACTCCCAAACTTAACTTCCACCAAGACAAAAACCAAAACCAAACCAAAACAAAACAAAAAACAGTGCTCTCAACTGCCGAGCCAACTCTCCAGCTTTGACACATCTTCATGCCTTGTTCAGCAAAGAAGACAAGCAGACAGAACAAAGGTTGGACCTTCTTTTTAGGTGGCTAAAGAATGAAAATCTTACTCCAGAGATCAGACACCAGTCAGTTAGTCAAACTTAGTTATCTTTCTTCATTTACTCTACAGGCTGGATAGGTAGGGGTGGGTAACCCTGTAGATTTTAGGGTTTCTTTTAAAACTCATACAATTCCTTGTTAAACTTACACCTCTGCCTTTAGCGACTGAGCTGGTGACCTCTAGCCCTCTCCAAGGCTTCTTTATATGTGAGGTGTTTAAAGGTATGTCTAAGAAAGAGGTGACATCATTCTCATTTGCTTGCATTAGTGATTGAGCTGCCATTGAGACCAGAAGCCCATATCAGGGCCATCTGTAGATGTGGTACCAGTCAACAGGCAACCTATTCAAGTGCATCCAGGGTAATTACTTCTAGGAGAGCGGGATCCTTAGGGGATGCTTGTGTGCTTTCTATCTGAGAGCAGGGTGGAGGGGCGACTGGATCATATCCTTTCTGGATAATGTTCTAAGTTTCTTAGCCTCTTTCTTCGTCTCCACAGGGCCTCTCCCCACAGCCTGTGCATGCCCAGGCCTCGCTTTCATACCTCTCACCCTGACTTTTGTCTTCAGGTATTTCCATCTTCCTTCATTCTCTGCATTTACACACCAGCACACAAGGAACCAAGCATAGCCCAGGGCAGCCAAAGCTCTCACTGTTGACTCATTGACTGATAATTGACTGATGGGCTCATGCAGTCTAATCTGGCCCAGAACTTGCTTTCGTATGGATGGTGTTTAACTCCCCCTGTCCCTCCTCCCTGGAGCAGAGCAGGCGTCTTTCCGTGTATTAACGTCACATGAGCATTTATATCAATAACTTCCAACTATTTGAGCTAAACAAAGGAATTCATACTCTCTTGTGCCATTCATAATATAGCCCTAGTCATCTCTTTTTAAGAAGTATCTCAATTTCTCCACTGTCTTGTCTTTATGAATCTGCCATTCTATTTCCTGTGGTAGGGGAGGGGACAGGCGGTGGGGGTTATGCTACACTGCAGGTTTATGTGGCAGCCAGAGGTTGATACTGGGTGGATTCCTCATTGCTTTTCACTTTGTTTCTTTGTTAGTGTTCATTCTTGTTTTTGAGACAGGGCCTCATTACATAGTCCTAGAAAGCCTGGAACTCACTTAGTAGATCATTATGGTTTACCTGTTTCTTTTCCTAAATTCTGGGATTAAATGTGTGTGCCACCATACCTGCCTACCACTTTTTCTTTTGAGGCAGGGCCACTACCCAATCCTGTAGCTTGTCTTTTCAGTTAGTCCACTGAGTAACTGCTGAGGTTACTGACACTTGCCACCACCTACAGCTTTTATGTGTGTTCAGGGAAACTGATCTCCACCTTCGTGTTTGTATAATAAGCATGTTAGATGCTCAGCCATCTTTCTAGCTCCATCCTGTCTTCATCACAATGCCGTCTCTGCATAACTGGCTGTTATCAGATCAGAATCTATTCCTCCAGCAAGAGGCTTCATGAAAGATGTTCCCTTTCTCTCATAGAGTCACTTTAGGATATAATCTATATCACAATGGTACTCCAATAATTATATAAACCTGAGCAATGGGAGTATAACTTCTGTGGGCTCCTGAATCTTCTAGTCCTTATCAGGGTGCCCTGTGAGAAAACTCTAAAGTAGAATCAACCTAGAAAATCAAGAACACCTGAGGAGATCTACCGCATTATGAGTCCTGACGAACATCTAACAGCACCAGTGAGCGAACTAGTAAGAGGTCAATGGAGGAAGAGCGAATCTAAGGTCACTCTAGATGGATGGTCAGTGCTAACCTTTCCTTCTCTACAACGTCCTGAAAAGACAATAAGGGTCTGCGGTTTGTTTATAATTGCTGTCTGATGACTCAAGTCATAGCTTCTAGGTTTGTTTGTCACCAATTTGCAGATTTCTGTGCCGTTAGCTGAGTATCTTGGTATATGGGGGAGTTTCATTCAGTATAATATGTATGCTTTTGTTATTTGCATGAAACTGATCTGTTCCTGCAATGAACGGTGTGTGTACTGGGATGCTGCTTTCTGCTTTACTTTCCAGATGGTTCTGAAGAACACAGAGGTCAGTGTACCACCAGCAAGATGGATGGAGAAGCTCCCCCGTTTGTCTACTCCTCCCTCAGCCTCTGTCTACGCTTATGTTAAAAAACACCCAATTGCCTTTCTAGAGTCTGTCTCAATACCTCTTTACCCTCTCTTGTGGTCACTTCACTAATTTTTAGCTCACATTCAATATAAGCATTTTTAATTTAATAATTTTATTTTTGATTTTTTTTATATACATGAACACTGAATTAAGTTCACTCCACCCCTCCATCACCTTTAACTCCTCCAGAGTTCTACAATTCATGAACTTTCTTAAAAGTATTATTGTTACATGCATAGGTATTTGTGTGTATGTGTGTGTGTGGTGTATGTGTGTGTACATATGTATATGTAAGGTGCTGAGTGTATTTAGCTTTGCTCATATGTCCATGTGTTTGGGACTGACCATCTGGAGTTAGATCACCTGTGTGGGAGTTCCTGTCTGGAGGAGACTAATGTCTCCTCTCTCAACAACTGTTTATCACCTGTAGCTCTTCATCCAGTGCCAAGTTTGTTAGTCCACATTGACATGACAACCAGTGTTGTGATTATGCTGGTCTTATTCAGGAAATCATATTGTCCATAGTTCATGGGTGCATTTTCTTTAACATCTAGGGCATACTATCTCACAGCATACTACTGGTCTTCTGGCTTTACAATCTTTCTACTCCCTCTCCTATAATTTCCCGTGTGACTGAGGAACAGAGGTTGGATTGTAGACCTATGAGTTGGGCCTGAACATTTTATAGTCACTCGTTCTTTCTGTTTTGACCAGTTGGGAATCTCTGTAACAGTAGCCAGTGGCAAGAGGAAGATTCTTTGATGCAAGCCAGAGCTTATCAGAGTGGGCCGGAGGATATGGGGGATTTGGAGGAAGGAAAGGGGGTAGATGCATTCATATTTCATTGTATAAACAACCTAAAATTATTTAGAATAAAGAAATATTTATAATTAACAATAAATTATCTTCTTGTTCTGTTATTTTGTCATCTTTGTTTTTATTTAGGTTCTATAATCTTCCAAATGTTGTATTTTGATTATTGATCTCTTCCCTGTGTGAGTCGCTTGATGAGAGAGGCACCCTGGAATCTGGGTAGCTCAGAGATTTGCTAGTTACCATGTCCTGCCTTGATTTTCCCTTGGCTACTAGTGTGCAGACACCAGCTCCAGCTATAGAGCAGTTCCAGGATCTGTAGATGCAAAGGCTGCCATAGCAATGGTGCACAAAGTAGGTGACTTAAACAGCAGAAAGCTATCTTTTCAGGGTAGCACAGGCTCAACAGCTTAGAGGAAGGTGCCAGCAGACAGCTGATGCAGGTTTGCACCCTCTGAGGATGTGGAGTGAAGACAGCTGTCTTGGTTGATCTCTCTGGCTGTCAGAAGTCAATCTTCTCCTCTCTCTACATTTTCTTCTGTTGGTATCTTTCAAATGAATCTTCATCTCTTTGCTGGTTCAGGGTCTACCAACTAGCAGTCCATGGCTTCATCGTCCTTGCATGTCTGAAGAGACCTGGGGCAGTCTGCATGTTCTCTTCAGTCTTCTGTTCCCTTGTCAAGATGGCTGCTTTCATGGAGTGGGTTTAAGGAACAGACTTGTGAATACCCGCAATCACTATCTTGTGATGGTTTGTCTGTCTCTGACTCCTATGTACTGGGATTGCTGGTGTACAACACCATACCCATTTACTCTCTTTCTCTCTCTCTCTCTCTCTCTCTCTCTCTCTCTCTCTCTCTCTCTCTCTTTCTTTCTCTCCCCTTCTTCCCCTCCCCTCTCTCTTCCTCCCTCCCTCCCTCCCCCCCCTCTTTTTTTTTTTCTATTATAGTTTCTGGGGGTTGAACTCAGGTTCTAATTCATGCAAAGCAAACATTTATTGGCTAGTTATCTCCTTAGCTCCCAGTGCCTTAGCATCTTTCCTGAAGTTAGAACCGGTATTCCGTTCTGTCCATATCTAGATTCAAGGGTAGGCCTGGCCAAGAGCGCAAGAGTTTCTAGCCAGGACAGGGACTTCAGCTTGGTCTCCTTTGATTCATACCGTTGTCTTTAACTCTGATTTACTTTCAGCGTGTGCATTGATTTACCTTTTTGGAGTCTTTTTTCACTTTGTTCTTCATAAGCCCTTTGTGGGCTTTCTAGAAGTTATTGCCACGGAATTAGATTTTAATGGAGTTAATATATCAGTATGTTATTTAGTGGTTTAGCCAGTGATTAATCCTAGAGAAGTTGGGTGAATGCCTTACCAGAGGGCTGTGCTTTCTCCACATGGCTGCATTACTCATGTGGGATACAGAAGGACAAATCTAGAGCAGCAGGAAAAATGAGGCCAGGTGACTGGGGAGTCAGGGAGCCAGGGCTTTTGAGCTTAGAAAGAAGGGCACATTTTTCAGGGGGGCTCGGTTTTCCATTCTGGGGTCTCCGATTAGGAAAGCTGACTTTAACCCAATAGAAACTAAGATGAAAATGTTACTCACTTCTGAACCATGCCTAATGATGAATCAATAGATTCACCCTTGTATTTCACTCTTCACTGCGCAGCACATTGGATCTAAACAATGGGCGGTTCTCTCGCTTATGTGCACCTAAGACACACAGGGAAATTAATTTTTCTTCTGCTCCCTTACCAAATGAGAAGCAATGTACTCCTTATAATGTACTCATTAATAAGATTCAGAACTATTTAACCCAATCCCTAGTTTTCAACCATGCCATCAAATACAGATTAACCCCTCTTGTTCTTCCAGTTTTCAGGCAAAGGAAACAAGAGTAGAAAATTTATCTGAACTTCGTTCTCAAACATAGATAGCTACAATGTTCTGAAGATTCTACAGATAATCTCACAGATATCTGTCTCCCCCCCAGTGTATGTTCTGTGTATACACACGTATGCATGAGTGCACTGTTTGTATATATGTTGACTCCCGTGTATGTGTGTGTGTATGCGTGTGTATGTGTGTGTTATGTGTACAGGTATATCTGCCTGTGTGAAAGCCTCAAAGCTGATGTCTGGTATCTTCTTCACTGTCCATGTGCTCACTGCAACAGGGTCTCTTGTTGAACCCAGAGCTCACAGATTCTGATAGTGTTGCTACCTAGCTCTTCCCCAGCATCCTGTCTCTGCCTTCCAATGCTGGGATACCAGATGCCACCATGCCTGCCTGGCTTTTAAGTCTGTTCTAGGGATCCAAACTCTGCTCCTCACACTTGTTTTATGTGGCAAGCACTTTGTCCAATGAGCCTTGTCCTTGACTGTCATGGACACTTTTTTTTTTTAATCTAAAGGTTCCCTGGAAATTTGGAGATACTGCCCTTCTGGTTGATGTCAGCACTTCCTCTTCCACCATGATATAGCAAGTGGCATGTTCATCCTTCAGTGGTACCTTTGTGAGAGAGAGCAAAATTTTCATTCTAGGCACTTGAAGCTACAGGCCACATTTGAAATCATAAAAAGCAGCCTGCATTTCTAGGTTACTCTGACATAGGTAATGAGTTAAAATTCCTCTGAGCTTAGATTTTTGTGCTTTTGATTCTCTAAATTAGCTTTCATTATCTCTGTAGGTCTCTGCTTTTTAAGTTTTGAAAGTCATGGGCTATGAATATAAGCAGGGCACCACGGTTTTTTGCTTCAAAGGTTTACAAACCCTTGCAGGGTGGGAAGGTGTGAGGGTATTAGTACTAGCTGAGAGTTACAGTCAGTGAATATAGCATTGCTCTGAGGTGAGTAGAAGCCATGCTTGATTTCATTTCAGCCACAAAGTCATTAGACAGTACCAAAATGAATCCATACTACAATTGGCAAGAACTTCGGGAGGAAAGGATTATTGTGGGTTGTCCATAATTGCACCACATGAAGCAGAAATATATGAAACACCTTGTGAATGTGCTGCCTGGCCTCTGCTCCTGTGGAGCGGTTTAATATTTAGAATCTTACTCAGTGAGGCTTTGCCATGCAAGATTTCAGTCGGCAACAGATAAATTAGGGTCACGAAGAGCAAATAGTATCTGCATTGCTTATAATCACAGACTCAAAAGAGACTAATAAAAGACACTATCGAAATCGTCTGCCTGTCTTTGTAAAGGAGGCTGTCCTTGCAGACGACAGAAGACAGTTGGCTCTCTGGACCTTTTTCAAAGGTTGTGGGCAACTGAATAAATTATTCCCACTGCTTAACAACCTCTGCAGCTAGGACGTGCCTTCCCATAAAGAACTCGCCTTTAGAATCGAATGGGGTTTTTCCATTTTTGCTGGAAGAAATGGTGTGCTTTGTATTGTTCAGCCACATACTAATAGCTCTATAGCAAAATAATTCATTACATAGTGAAGGCACTAGCTTGGAGGGTTTTTCTTGGGAGAAGTGCTCTTGTCCCTGACTCTAAACCTCTGCAATCTCAGCTTGTGGTGTCTCACATTCATGTCCCCTCCCCTGTACAAGCGCACCGTACGCTAGATGGCAGTAGTAGCCCAGTTTCAGAGTCCGGATTTGTTTCCCTTCCCCCTTCCTCCTCCGGCATACTCTTTTCTTGTCCATAGCTATAGGGAATAAAACATGCAAATAAAATCCCTTTATTTTGTACAAGGCTCATTCAGAAAAGCTGATATACAATTAAAACTGATCAAGAAATAAATATTTTAAACAATATTGAAAACTTCGGGCCTGGTGGGTTTTCTTTGGTGGTGGGGGAAGGGCTCTGACTCATTTCTTTGTTTGTTATTCGTTTTCAGACATGGTTTAATTACCAGAAGAGGTTTGTAGGGGCCCAAGGTCTAAGCTTAAATGAGAAGATAAAAATGTATTTTGGAAAGAGTTGGAGTCAGGGGAATCCAGATAGGCCAGTTGTTTGTTTCCTTAAAGCTTGTGCTTCGCTAGCAGATTGACTACGCCTTTATTCAACATTAATCTGGATTTCCTAGACACTCGACAGTCAGATGCAAACTCAAAGCCGCGTGAGTGTTGCTCATTAACAGTGAGTAAGATGCTAGAAACAAAACTATCAACCAAACCATGGGCTCCTAACACAACTAGGGCCCTTTACATTGTTTATGTAAAATTTAGATCTCTATTGGTGAGCTGAAAAAAAAAAAGACAAATTCTATTTCTGTGAAATATTCTCCAGCAGCTAATTCAGGCCCCCAGAACATCCTATCTGAGGTCAATTTGCAAAAGAAGGATCTTCTCTTATGGGAGATTACTCATGCTGTTAAGAAAGCAGTAAAAACACAAAATGCTTATACCAAAGCAAGCTTGTCAAACTTAAATTAGATGTCGCAGCAATGGTCTTTCTCCTCTCCCAACCGCAGTCCTGGGCTTCCTGCTGGAATGCACGGGCCGGCACTGTGTTCTCATTTCCAGCAAAGCCTGCAATCATCTTTTAAAGGGTGCCACACAGAAAACCGAAGCAGCCTTCTAAAGAACAACTCACATCCATGGGCAGATATGAAGTCTGCTGCTTGGCCCACATGTGAAAATGATTAATGCATTATTTATAGATATCGCCTTACCAGGAAAATCAAGGTCATCTTTGGGCTCCTGGGCAATGGGTCAAATCTTCAGAGGCTGGCCTAATAATCCCTGCTGACAGTTTCTTGGACAAAGTTACATTCTTTAAGTAGATGCATTTTCCAACTTGGGAAGAATTGTAAAAACTATTTTTTTTTACTCCATTTCAATTAGTTAGTTACTCTGTTATCTGAATTGATTACAGTTCATTAATTTTGGTCAGATGTAGAGCATGGGTAGGAGTGTTGCTATGGCCACCTTCTGCCTTTCTAGAGTCGCTGAGACACAGACAACTAGCCTTTCCTTGTAACAATTGTACCTCCCCTTCCCTGTCTCTTGTCAGCAATGTTTCCAGACTTTTCAGAGTTCAGAAAAAGAAAACTAAATGACAGTACTGCGAAAGAAAGACTGGATTCTTGGATTATTTACTTAAGAATACAGACAGGGAATTATTTCTACGAATGGTCTTCAAATCAGTTTACTGCATCAAATCCCTATACTGCATCAAATCCCATGCCTTTAAGTTGTCACCTGTACTGGTTCCTGTCTGTTGCATGTATGTTGTACTGAGTACACGTTTATCATACAGAGAACATGGGCCAGCTTCACCAAACAATTATGGAGCATGCTACTGAGGTCCCAGTTTATAGAATTTAATTTAATGGGCAGTGATATATGAAAGGATATAGGGAGGATTTGGCCACTCCAGTGCAAAAAGTAAGAGGCACAAAGTAGAGAATTATTTTAAGTAAATATCATGCAAAATAAATGTGGTTTCTATGCTGAACATGTACTAGTGGTTATAAATAGCCTTCCTTCTCAATTCTCCTCTAGTGTTGCCTAAAAAGGAAAAGGGCCCAATGGTCCCATCCTTGCACAAGGCTTATACACCTACCTAGCTTTGCATGTTATAAATCATAACAAAATAAATCTCTGACAGTAGCATCCTGCTCTAACCAGTCCCAGAGGCCGAGTGCTGTGTTCCTTTCCGTCTTCACTTGGAGACTTTGTGATCTTCATCCACTGATCACTGAAGGTTCTGTGGCTTTGAACACATTCCACAATGAACTATTTTGTATTAATTTGATCCTTAGTTGAAAATTTAACATGACAGTCCTTCTGATTACTCTCTATATCCAAGATAAGAAATTAGTGAATGCCAGCGAAAGTCTTCAAATTAATGAACCCAACACTGTTTGAAAGAGGTATCTCTGCTTAACAGGATACTACATGTTGGTAAAGGGACATCTGTAGAGGAAAAAAAAAAGAATACCACAGTTGTGTCACTAGAGCTGATGGGCATTTGGGAAATCTCTAAGTAAGCAGCTTGGGATGGCTTTGATGTTTCTGATGAAACAGTCTGGTTCTGAAATGTTTTTGTTATAATGAGAAAGGACAATTATTCAACTTTTAGTAAATAAAAATAGGAAAAGGAAGTAGATTTTATCTGATTTTTATATCTAATGTAGTTCTACAAATAGGATCCAGAATTGAAGCCCTGGAGTTTTGAAGGGAAGCATCACAAAGTTTCTGCCCCCACCACGTACTCCATCCTAGGCTGAGACACGTGGCAGTGTTATTGGTTTAGTTATCCTCTTAAAACTCAGCTTTCCAATCTGATAAACTGGTACAGCTCACAATTGAGAATTATGGAGTGCACCTTACCAGATGTCACCACAATCCAAGAAGCACAGAAAACTCAGTGCTTCTTAATTCCTTCCTGCTACATGGAATTCCACTTGCACAGCGAGTTCTCTCTATCCCAGTCCAGTGAGCAGTCAGCAATGGCTTATTAGGTTTCACACACATGATCTTTCCAGTTCTTTTCATTTGTTTTCCTTATTCACTTCCTCGTACCCCAGTCCCAACTGTTTAGTCTAATGTGGTTCCTTACACATTGCCCATGCCCTCTCATTAGTGCATAAGTTATAATGACTTTGGATTCCTAGAACAGGTGATGGTGTAATTTTCCAGAGAAAAGAAAAACAGTGAAATAAGTGCAGACTGAAGTCAGAGACTTCTCATGGGAAGGTGGAAATAACTTGGTCTAGTTTCTCAGAGAAGAACGAGTGTGGGGACTGCAGAACAAGCGGTGGGGCCATGTGCAGGGATGGCTAAAAGGTTGAAGCGAAGAGTGGGAAGGGAAGGATGTGGGGAGAAATCTGAAACCAAGGGAGAATGGTGAGCAGGCTGCCTAGGATGTGGAGCAAAGCTATTGACTAAAACCAGAAGCCATGTGGACCTGGAGGTTGAATGTGGGGCTGAAGTGTATGGGTGTGAGTTGTGTCTCTGACTGGAATTCAGGTTCCAGACAGTTTTAACCTGAAGCTTGGATTGAGGAGCCATTCATATATAAAAGTCAACATGTGTATGCATGCAGATGTCTATATTTCAGCAGATACTACCCTACCTTCCTAAGTCCAGTCAATGCATTTTAGTTTACCATTCTCCGTGGACATATATCTATAATATAAATAGATTCATACCAATCTAAAAACATAGATTGTGCTCTTATATTTGCATATGGCTGTATTTACAATATCAAATCACTTCAGTGACAGAATGGGCTGTGCAAAACACATTCTTGGGTAATTTTGTCATTTTGTGCCTATCACAGAGTGTGCTTATACAGTCCTATATGACATAAATCTGTTGCTCCATGTAGTGTCTTGACACAGGTCAGACCAGCAGTAAGCAGGACTTGGATGAGCCTGCTGCTAACACAATGGGCCTTTTGGTTCCCAACTCACATTATTAGTGGTAGGTGTGTACTCTAATAACTAAAAGCATAATGTAGTCACTTATCAGCAATGTATCACATATCAGCATTTGCTACTCATTGTTTTTTATGCTGTTCATTCACATGGCTGGCCCTGTTGTATTTATTCATGCCTATATCACCAAAGGATGTGAGAAATACGCTACATCAAGAGAACCAGCTGCCTTATAATTTTATGAGACTCCCATTAGGCCTTAGGCTTGTAGGTGATTGAAAGTTCATTCTATGTGCCAGGACAATACAGGGATTCAAAATAGCAAGTTTTCCCATTTCAGGAAATAGTAACTGATTTGTTTGCTTAACTGGATGATGGCAGTAACGATTGGCATTAATTCAACATAAGCGGTATGATAAGCACTTTGTATATGTTGCCTAATATCATTTAAACCTACTGGAAATGAAAGAGCAAGATTATCACTGAGGTGAGAAGGGATTAAGGATCAAGAAAATCAGCGATATGTTGGCTAACTCTAAATTCATATTGATAAAGTAAGCTCTAGGTTGTAGCAAAGGGAGTGGGGATGGGAAGAGGGGGAAGAAAGTGTGGTGGACACGTATTAGAAACTGAGAAGTGGCTTTCCAAACAGAGGAGCTTTTAGAGTGGGTTGTGGGGACAGTGATGGATGGATTTTAGTTCCTCAGAAACTGCAGCAATGAAAGAAGCTCTAAACGTTTCAAACTGCCATGTGTTTATTATGATGTATTAGATATTGGTGTGTTGCTTTGTGTCTATGCACTGCTTTAAAAGGAATACTGGACCTGCTACTCATAATCTGCTGTGGGACCTGTCTTTGGTAGCAAGCCTCCTGTCTTCTCGGACGGCCTTCACACTCTTTCCAAGCAGGTGAGAGAAAGGATGGGAGTTCAGGTGGCTCACATCACTCAGCTGAGACCACCACTGTCTCCTTCCTAATCAGGATTAGATACCTCCTTCCCAATCAGGACTAGTTACCGCCTTCCCAACCAGAACTAGCTACCTTGACAACTCGTGTCTCCAGCAATTTTACACTCTGTCATTTTCTCTTCTGGGAAGAACAAGTTAGTGGGCATAGGCCATTCTGCAACTGACAGTTTGGTTCTACTAAAAATAAATGAGTCAGAATCTTTCTTCAAAACATGCAAAATGTGACAGCAATCTACTTAACAGCATCAGTGCTTGAGGATAGCATTATATTACTCTTTGCTATTATTAATTGTTATTTTATTGGTGCTGAGTATTGAACTCAAAGTCTTGTGCACACTAAGCAACTGATTTTCTATTGATCTATACTTTGCTTCCCAAATGGAATCCATGGGTTGACAAAATCAGGAAACAGTAGTGATGGCCTCCTCAACCAACAGTTCACACTGAGATGTTGATTAATTTTTCCCAACTCCTCCATTCCTTCTTACACATCTCACTTGGCATTCTCAGACGGGAACAGTGGTCATTTCATACTTCTCTCACATTTAGATAAAGGAGCTGGCAATGTGCAGATTTCAGGGGTGAGCTAGGAGTGAAAGTGATAGTTTTCCAAGTATGATTTGAGTTTATCTCTTCTTCCTCTTTTTCTTCCTTCTCTTCCTCTTCTTCTTATTTTTCTCCTTCTCATCCTCTTCCTCTTCTTCCTCCTTATTTTTCTTCTTCCCTCTCTCTTTTCTCTCTACTTTATGAACATATACCAATTGTATAAATAGTATTTTCTCATATTTTCATACTGTCCGTAGTATTGTTTGATCAATTTCAAACTCCAGTAGCCCTTGTCCCTTCCACACCCACTGCTGTCCTTCCCTTTCCAGCTGCCCCATCATACTTTTATATCTTCATAAGCAAAATGCAGTTTCTACATGTGAAGAAAAATATGCAGTATAATATGATTCTTTTTGCTTTCATTTAATATTATTTTCTTCCATACCATCCATTCCCTGTATGTGACATAATCCCTTTCTTCCTTAAGGATGAATAAAACTGCATTCTTTTTGAAGAATTCTAGTTATTTGAAGAATTCTAGTTATTTGAAGAATTCTAGTTATTTGAAGAATTCTAGTTATTTGAAGAATTCTAGTTATTTTTAACTGACATTGATATCCCTTGGTAAGAAAAAAGAAACACCTGACCTTCTGAACTTTATAGTCTCAAGATTCTTGTACAGACCAGGTGAAGACTAAGACCACAGATTAAATGTTTTCTCACGCATGTTAAACTTTAAATTCTTGGTGGACTTGAACATTTGTGAACTAAAGAGCAACTAGGAGTCAACTATCAATTCATATAATGAATTCAGCAATACTATAGCAACTAAACTAGACAAAAATAATAAACAATAAAAGTATAGAACCACATTACTTGTAAGTATAGATACAAGTATTTCTTAAAGAAACTAGTAATAGCCTGATTTAACTTTGGGCATGACAAAATATATTTAATATAGTCGATTAGAGGATTTTTAGAGAAATTTGAAATTGTTGAGAATTGGGAAATTTATGAAGTTTGGGAGAGTGTTTCTGAATTTCATAATAAAAATAATAATTATAATAACAATAATTATAAAGGTGAGCCTAATAAAGACATGTGGAAAGTGATTTGAGCAGGAAATGGAAGGAATTAAGGGATAAGATAGAGGAACAATCTCCAGTAGTAGACCTTACACAGGAAATGTGTTTGAATTTTTAAAGAAAGTGAAGCGGCTGATGTAGAAATAATAGATACTTTACAAGGAATGAGCTTAGGTCTATCAGGCAGGGGAGGAAAATAGGTAAGGAAGGGTGGGGGCATTGCTGATAGTTGTAAGGAAGGTAACTCTCCTGAGGATAATGTCGGCTAAGAGCTGCTTCATATGTCCATGTTAGCCTAAGACCTACCTCAAGTGGTGTGTGTGTGTGTACTTTGTGTCAAAAACTGAACTCTGTTGCTGTGACACTCTGGAGCAGTATGTCTAAGATGGGTATAGCAATATCTCTAAAAATGTGTTTAGGAAACAGAATTACACCATTATTAATCCATTTACTGCTGCTGTGTATCAGCACAAGCAAGAAAGCTCAGCCAACAGAGGCACATGCACAAAGAACTGGCAACCAGAGATGCATCCCCAGATCTCACAAGTTGGCTTTAGAAATCTGTCTTCTGAAAGTTTTCTTTTCATCCCATCATATGGCTCATGCATACCTAAATTTTCACATAAATAATCATACACAAAGATTAAAAGAAAAAAAACTATGTGTATGTCAGTCTGCTCTCCCTTGACCTATAGAATTAGTCTGGTATATTTCTGTATCCTCCAAAGAAATAGAACTCAAAAGAAATAGAAAAGGAAGGATCATTGACTGATTTATTCATCAATTAGCTAGGGACTCATTCTGGTGTGCTAATAATTTGTGTGTTGAGAACACGTGTGGGAAATAGCAGTTATCTCTTCCCATGTCTGTTATTACCCACTTTTCCAAGACTATTTTCTTAAAAGTAGCTCTCATAGTGTCTTCTGTGAGTTTTCCAAGAATAAACTTTCCCAACAAGTTCAGTCAAAGTAATCGCTCAAAATACAATAATACTAAAATTTTTAAGAAACAATGATACCCACAGTTTTTATACTATAGTCTCTTCCAGAAAGTCAAATAGGAGTCAACTATCAGTTCATATAATAAAATCAGAAATACTATAACAACTAAACTAGACAAAGATGATAAACAAGAAAAGTATAGAACAATGTTACTTATAAGTATAGACACAAATATTATTATATGTGGGGGTCCTCATTCCTGTTGGACATCAGTACAATAGGAAAAAAAAGAAAGGGTGACAAAAATCTTTGTATGTGGCTGATGAGCAGGAATGGAGACAGCCCTCTGGGAGACAGACTTTGGTAAATCAGATGTTTATTCAGAATATAAGAAATATATAGGGTTGGGGCACCTAGAGACAAATGCTAATTTGAAGACAGAATGGTGTTAGTGCCAAAATTTAGGATAAACCATGCCATATATAAGTATTATACCATTAATGCATGATGATCATTGAATGCTTTAATACTTATACAGTCTTGATGTCCACTTTAGAATCTCAAAATGTGTCCACAAAATCAACCAAGCTCTGCATTCCATAACTATTCATGTTTTAATAACTTCTGTCATAGGAAATGTTGCACTTACTCTTATTGCACTTATTATTTTCATGGTATCATATAGTGTATGTCAATATTGATTTATAGGCTCTCTTGAATTATTTAACAATTAATACACAGGTCATCATTTTATCCATTATTACTAGTCATTATTACTTTCAGAGTGTAAAACTCATAAACTACCTATTTTTTTCTTATCCCCTTTTCCAATACTTTCTCCATATTGTGCTCCAAATAGCCACTTTTTAATACAAGTATGTTTAAATAAAATAAAAGTCACCATGTTGCTTTTTCCTTTTCTGCTTTGTCAAAGTCTACACTGATAAAACTGTGGGTCTTACGGTTGTCATAGTGGTACCCATCTTTAGTCCCAGCACTAGGGAGTCAGCGGAATGCAAATCTCTGATTTCAAGGGCTTCCTGCTCCATACAGGGAGTACCAGGCCAGCCAGCTTTACTCCATGTTTTCTTAGTAAGAATTCATATTTTAAAAAATCCAAGTATATAATTTTTAGTTAACTCAAAGACTAATATTGGAGTTTAAAGCTGTTGCATGTTACAGAAATAGTTTCAGATTCTTTTGAACAGAATGGGCAGCTATATAGAAGATCAAAATATGAAAGGATTGCATAAAATATAAACAAGTTGATATTATTTAAGAGGTGTAAATTTTTTCTCACTTATATTGAGAGTGCTCTAGTAAATATAACAGGAAAAAATAAGTGAATGGGAACCCTGTGGTACCTACTTCTGTAGGATATGATAATAATCCAAAATGTCTTATATGAAAAGAAAATGTTTATTTTAAACTTGACTACCATCTAGGTCACAGGAGAAGCCGTAACCACAATCCCCACCACATGAGAGAGGATGAAAAAGAGAGAAATTATTACTGAGACTTGGACTCTAAAGTCACTTGGGGATATTGGGAACTTGCAAAGAAGAGCCACAAGAATGATTAAAGAGTTTCAAAGTGGAACCTCTGGGGAAAGGTTTAAAGAGCTGAGCTTGCTTAGCTTGGAAGTGAGATGATTAAACAGTGGTTTCACTACCACACTAAAAATACACAGTGCAACTGATTGAGTGTGGGGATGAACACCACTCATGTGTGCATCACCATATTCTTCTTGACATGAAGAAATATGCCAACCTTATTATCTGAAGGATATGAATCAAACGTCTGAGAAAGGAAGTTTGCAAAGGTTGAAGATAGCATGGATGATCAAAGTTTCAAGCTAGGTTTTCATTTTGAAACATTTAATATTTAAACATAGAGAAGAAATGGATGTAGTTGAGAAGAAAAGCAGAAGGGAAGAGTGGGTCATTTCTAAAGGTTGTAGCCTTAGATGTCTTTTCAAAATGTCTTTCAGGTGTGTGGACCGTGGGTCACAGAGAATTTGCTGAATCCAGTAGTGAGTTGCTGTCACTGTTCAGTTAGAAATCTACTCCTTCATCTCATTTTTAATTTTTAGGGCATCAGTTATCATTGCATAGTGCAAAGTTTAGTGCTTACTGTTTGGTTCTTAAATATAATCAGGTACATCTACGTACTGCAGATGGGTGCATGGCTGATTTCCATAGAGAATATTTTCTTTGATTAGAAAATGTTTCACATTTGTCACAGGATGATGTTCATTCGTTTGATTAACCAAGTCAACCTGCAAATTAGCGCCTATGAATTACTAAGTGATCCTCCATTTAGAAACCTTTATAAAGAAAAATTGAAGTATGAGACTAAACATCACTTATTTTTCTTTATTAAAGACTGGATATGGGGCAGATATGGAGGAGTACACCTAAAATGATACCAGTAATTTAGACGCTGAAGCAGGAGGATTGTTATGAGTTCTAGGCCAGCTTGGACTATAGAATAAAGCCTTGTCTCAATAAAAAGTCTCATAACAAGAGCATTCTGACATAATCCTTCTCTCTTTCTTATAGCTTGAATAATGTTTGATTTCATCCAAACTAAATTTTACACGGTCTAAGTAAACCCCAACTTATTTAAAAAACCAACTCTTATTGTTTGTTTTTCAGTGGACTGCTTTCCCCCCCTTCTTTCTTGGCAAGAAGGAGCCTGACGCCTTAATAAAGTAGAGAACTCACTTAAACACAGGGGTGAAGAAACTGGGCCAATACTTGGGTAACTACTTGCCAAAAAATTTTAGAATAATTGCATTTTAAGTATTGTTTCACTTAAGAGATGGAGATCACATCTGTGGAGCAAAACTGTTACCCACCCCTTATCATCAGAGTGTGCTTTGTACAACCTCAAGTGAAATTACATTTCTCATTAATGAAGCAAATAAATCTGAATTTATTTCCTGAAGAGACAAGATATGGATTCCAGTAATGGTGTTTTAAAACACACTCTTGTGTACTTACCTAACATTATGGTATTTTAAACTAATAGAAATCCTGGCCATCCAAAGTAGCTTCATTAATTTCACACTGTGCACATAGAAATAAAGAGCTAAGTTCAGCATAGACTTCCCCGGTCTTTCAATCCCATCTATTTACCTATTCCTGTAGTGTCATTTACTGTGTGTCAGAGAACATTTGGAGCACATTTTCTGTAGTGTATTAGCTAATGTATCTTAGAAGTAAAGTCATTTTTATTATTGGAATTTCTTCCACTTAAGCTAAAAAGATATTTTCCAAAGTAAAGAAGAAAAGGAGAATGATTAAGTTTCTACACTCCGTCTTCTATCCCAATATTTTACTCTTTGAATCAAAGAATAAAAATTGTCCAAACAATAATAAAGCAATAGAATAGACACACACTCTAAAAAGGTTGTTTGGCTCCTTTATTTCTTCCCATAATCTCACCTTTCCATGTTGTCCCATCTTAGAATAGGTTGTTTCTAAGATAATTGAGAATTTTGTTCAACACAGATCCATGTGTCATCATCCTTGCTTTTGGAACATCTGCTACAAGAGTGCTCAGTTAAGACATTCCACACTGATTTGCTGGAAATTCAAGGAATGTGGAAAATGGGGCCGCCTGACTAAAATTATAATCATTCTTCTCTTTTCAAGTTTTCAGAGATATTCTTTCTCCTGTAGAGACTCCTTTTAGGCATACATTCCATTTGTACCCTTATCAGCTGTGCAGGATGTGTGCAGTGGTACCCGCAGAGATTAACCCAGACGGAAGTACTTTGTCAATCACAAATCTCTTCCTTTATATTTATTCCATGTGTTTAGATATAGAAATGTTGTGTTTTTCTAGACCAGGCTGCAGATTGGAGACATATCAAACAGCTAAAAATACGAACTCTTAAAAAATGAAACATGGGTATTTCACTATAAATTGACAAGCGGGATGTTCCTGAGCTCAAAGAAATTCTTAGATTCATGTTGATTTGCTATTAAAAATGTATTACTGCTGAGTAAATCGACCCAAATTGAAATCCTTTGGGAAATAGTATCAGGGCATTTCTTACTATTCATAGAGAGAATGATTGGTGGACTATGTAAGTCACCAACTTAAAAGCAACGTAACATGAATTCAAAGAGAAAAAAAAAGCCCTCATCCTTAGTAATCTTAGGTTGAAGGATACAGCTGTAGAGACATCACTGGTGTGTGAATACTCAAAAGAGAAGAGAGTATACTATAATGTCCTTAGTGTGAATGGTTCCTAAAAGAAAGTCAAATATGTTCTTGACAAGGTTCAATTGGGAAAGCATTTATTCAATACACAGGTGTGGGAAGATAGAAAGCATAGGAGAGCAGACAATCAGAACTTTAGAGAAGGAGAAGGCTGGCTCAGACAGAGAACTTTTAGGAATGGAAACAAGTGAGGAAAAGATCTGATGAATCTCCAAAACCCAGAGTTCTTTTGTTTCCTACAGTTTCTTTTAGAACAATGTTTTATTTTGATTTTTATGATGGACTTAATAAATGTAAGAAAGAGCATATGGTGACAACAGAAATTTGTTAAAAGATTTTGTATCAGGCCCTGAAGAAAAGCCTAAAACAAAATATCCTTGCTCTTATGTAAATCTCTTGGGTAGATAAACATTTTTTTCCAAGTATACAATGGTATTTTATTTTAGTTTTTATTTATTTTTTTTTATTGAGAAAAGGAAGAAAAAGGCTCCTCCCAGCCTCCCATTTCCCTCCCCCTCCCACAAACTCCTCTCCCCCTCCCTCTCCAGTCCATAGAGCAGTCAGGGTTCCCTGTCCTGTGGAAAGTCCAAGGTCCGCCCCCCTCCGTCCATGTCTAGGAAGGTGAACAACCAAACAGGCTAGGCTCCCACAAAGCCAGAACATGAAGTAGGGTCAAAACCCTGTGCCATTGTCCTTGGCTTCTCATCAGCCCTCATTGTTCGCCATGTTCAGAGAGTCCGGTTAAACATATTATCTTTTGATCACTTTAATTTCTCAGTGTACTTGATGCCAATACATTGAGAGAAACATCAGTCTTTCCAGGAAGTCAGTGTTTCTAACACTAAAAGAAATGTGTTCAATATAAATGTATACAGATGGGCATACACCCATTCACACCTCCTGGCAACCACATCCATACACTGCTCTCTTTTAAATTCCTCCTTTTCAACTTCTTATTGCTACATTTTACTCTTCTTGTTTTCTTTCTTTCATGTGTATGTATTGTTCACGCGTGTGAGTATAAATGTGTGTCTATGTGTGTGCACCTGTGTAACTATTCACAGGTGTGTATGTGGGGGAGCCGAGGTTGATGTTATGTATTTTTCTTGATCAGGTTACAAACACCATATTTTTTGAGATAGGTTTTCTCAATAAAACTTAAAGTTTGGAGTCCCTGAAATAAATTTAATGTGTTTCAGTGGTATGGAATAGTTGTGATGTCATTAATTTGTTAATTTTTCTCTTTTAAACCTCTTTTAAAAATTATCTGCTTAGTAATTTACTTACTGTCATTCACTGTAGAAATTCAGAAATGCAAAGGAACCATTATAACATTGTGTTCTCTTTTCCTCCAATGCCCAGTATCTATCCTTGTCTCTTTTTGCTTTCGGTAGTATTAGTCTTGGTGCATCGATAAAATCCATGGGGAGAAGAGTCAACAAACCAATTCTTTTCAATGTTTATATGTCTTCTTTTCTATATTATTAGAAAGTGGTTCCTACTATATATAATAAAAATGTTTACTGAAGGTTTTTACACAGTATTCTCTAGAGGAATAAATGCCTAGCATATTTTCAAATTTATAAGGCATTCCTGCATGTCTGCAAAATCCATGGAAATATGCTTTGTTTGATTAACATCTGACATTTCACTGAGATTTCAATTTCTAAAATTTAATTTTATTGCTATATACTTTTTGTACCACATATCCTTTCTTTGGGAGTCATATAATAAAGTGCAAATTTAAAAGATTATTTCAAGGGTGGTCCATAACTTAACTTCCTCAGATCCTTGATTGTACCAGTAGTATTTTATATAGAGATGCTGAATTACTTGCTTTTTGTTTTATTTTTACCAGAGGTCTTATGTATGTATTTGCATTTATCTTATCTTTTGACATAAAACATTTATCATTGTAAGGGTCACACTCTAGTATCCTAAAGAATAAAAAAATTTTCTGTGTCAGGAAAATGTAGCTCAGCTCACCAAATCCTAAATGAAAACATTTATGCCAAACCAAAAATGAATTTGGGACATTCGAGATGATTCATTGTCCTCCATTCTACTTTATATTCTCTTTGGTGGGAAGGTGTCGCAAGCAGGGTTCAAAAGTTCTCTATTCAGATGAGGGGGGAAGGTGGAGGAAGCAGTAGGTGGGGGAAGGAATGGGAAATGGATTTGACTTATCAAATGAGTAAATATTGTTTTATTTTTAACATAAATTAAAAAAAAAAATTCTGAGATTAGACAAGATCGGGCACATTCAGGGTGGTGTGGCTATCAAGGAGGTGTGGCCTTGTGGAGGTGAATACCTGGAGGAAGACTTTGAGGTAGCAAAGCCCAGCACCATTCCCAGAGTCCAAATCCCCATGGAGTTGTTGTTTGAAGATGAATGTAAGCCTGTAAGCTCCCTGTCTGCCTGCCTGCTGCCATTCTCCCAGCAAAATGTACGTAGTTTATGATGATAAAAGGGAGGAGAATCTTTACCGTGAAAAGCAATTTTGAAGTCGGAAAATTATACGCAGTTTCACTTCCAGCTAGGATCTACTTCCAGCTAGGATCCTTGAAAATGAATGTAAACTTAAAGATAATCAGACACGACAGTTGAGCTTCTGAAATGGCTTTATACTGTGAAGTTGCATCCTTGGCCATGATCTTTGATTCAAATTATATAAAAATCATCACAAATCTCCATTCTGGAGTGTGAAAGGTCCCATTCCTGTTTTTCATATTCTCAGCTAGTCCAACTACTTTATATAGAGTCTTTTTGTCTGGAATATATTACCTACAGGTATGAAAATATCAAAATAAAACTTGCATGCAATTAATATATGTGAATAAAACATTTTGTGTGATCACTATAAGCAGTGTGTGCCTTGTACTGTAGGTGAACTATAAATTAGTATGTGGTGTTTTTCAAGGTACCTGCTAATGACTTGTTTTACAGAAAAGCATATTTAATTAAACTTAAATGAAAGACTACCTAGGAGGAACCTGATAGGTCTGTGAGGCTTTCATTAATCAAAGGATTTCTGAAAGACTGAAGGATCTGATCTGAAGGTTCTGAATGGAGCCGCAGGCTAAATGGCAATGCTATTCTTATATATGTTAATAAAGTAAATATATATCGAACACCAGTTATATGCCAAGCACTATGGTAACAATGATGGTAGGAAGTGAAATATATTTTCTGCCTTTATTCAGCTAATTTTTAAGTGTATAGAATATATTGTCATATGTAAAAAGACATGAAATGACTAGCAAGGGAAAAGATATTTGGTTTTTGTTCTGGTTCTCTAAATAGAGAGCTATCACAAATAATCAAGGCTTTCAAACAATGTATGGTGGAAGTGCTCTGATACTGTAAACTGTAAGGAGTTGAAAAATAGTAATTGGTGTGCCTCCTGGGTCTCTGAAGGAAGGGTGGTATGGATTGGGTATGCGCCTGTCTGGTGCTTAGGAGGGAGGGTGGGAAAAATGAGTCACTTGCTCTAGCTGGAAAACAAATAAACATGTGCTTCCCTTTTGCATGGCGGGTTATGTTTTGAGACAAAGAAAATCTGTCACAAGTAGAAAAACTAAGTAATTACCTTAACCTGCTAAAGATCCCCTATTACTCCATAATCACTTTAAGAGACCCTGCTCTCTTCCCAGTGTGACTGCAATACCACGGACACGTCATAGGTGCAGACGAAACAAACAGCACACTGCTGGAAGGCACAGCCAATTATTAGGAAGCGGAGAAAGATGTGGAAACCATGGAAAATCCAGATGTATATTTTAATATATCTTTTAAGATACGTTTTCCTGAACAAAGGTATATTATAGCCTATAACTCACTTGCTAAATCCAGATTTGATTTTATCCCTGACAATAAATTAAATATGTCATCCTAGTCTAAGTAAGTAACACTTGTTATGTCACAGACAATTCTCCTTGACAATATTTTTTGGCATTTTTTTTCTTTTGGAAAATAAAAGAATGCAGTCTCTTTTTCAATATATAAGCTTGCATACCTACACAAGTAGATATTAGGATGAAGTGGAGAAGGAGAGGCTAAGCTAATATTTACTTTCCATGGATCTTCTATATTAAATAGAATAATTATATTTAATTCTACCATTCTTACGTATAACTAAAAACACAAACGCACATATCAATTGCACACCAATGCTCTTAATCACTACTTGATATTTAAGTGCTAAACTTGTGAATTTTTTAAAACATTTTTAAAGGTAACATTAATTTTTGGAGATTATAATATATTTATATTATTCTTCCTTTTTTCCCTCCCAATGATCCCATATACCTCCTTTCAATTCGATAGTCTCTTTTTATTCAATAGTTGTCATAAACACACCCCTAAGTTGAGAAACCTGGTCCCAACTAATATATTACAGCACAACTCCTGTACCTGAGGCTCTGGGATCATTTTAGACGACGAGGAGGAAATACTGTAAGAACCAATGGAACAAGGAGCTTGTTGCTTTTCATTAATATCTAAAGAAAGATTAAGTGTGCTCATGAGAAAGGTTCAGGGTTATATATTTTATCTGTTTCATTCCTAATTCTTTTAAAAAAGAAGTCAATAAAATGAACAAAAAAGGAACATTTCTAGTTTAACAGCAGGAGAGGTAAGGCCAGATTGGCCTGAAGCCATGGTTTTACAATTCCTGATTAGTCACTTACCATGGATGGGAAGTCATTTTCTAGGCATCAATCCCAGCATACATTATAATTATTATTTGTAATAATATTATATAATATCATTAAAATATTTTTTATATATATA
>NC_022018.1:32504383-32505946 GCF_000317375.1 Microtus ochrogaster
CTTGTGCAACCACTTTGGAAATCAGTGTTTCGGTTTCTCAGGAAATTCGGGATCATTAAAATATTTTTAGTGTATTTTATTATTTACCCTGTGGTATGTCCCTGCTGTTTCCACCCAAGATGTTTATCAAGAATGAAGAGAGAATGAGATGGTGGGGTGCAAAGGAAGGTAGATTCAAATACCTCAGGCAGGCCTCTGTTAATTTTACTTGGGCTGAAGTTTTGTTTTTTTAAATTTTTGTTTTTGTTGAGCTATATATTTTTCTATGCTCCCTTCTTTTCCTCTCTCCTCCCCTTCTACTCTCTCCCATGGTTCTCATTCTCCCAATTTACTCAAGAGATCTTGTCTTTTTCTATGAAGTTTTATTTCAATGACCTTCATGGATCTCTGTACAGAAGATAATTATTGTACGAATCAGGATAATGGACTCTGCTAAAAAGGGTTCTTTCCAAATATGTCTGGTGAAGCTTAAGGCATAAAGCACCTGATACTTTAAATTCCCCCTCCCGTCTATGTCTCTGTCTCTCTCTATTTCTCTGTCTTTATCTATGTCTCTGTCTCTCTGTATGTCTCTCTTTCTCTCTGTGCCTCTGTCTTTGTCTTGCTCTTTCCTCCTCTCTCAACTCTGGTTCTATGAGTGGCATTTACTATTAATTGTAATATTTCTTTACAGGTATGACAGGAAGATAAAAACCTTTGCTAGCTATCATAATGTATTTATTTGATGCTGTATTTCAGGCATAATAACACACTGTGACTATCAGACAGGGCAACAAGATTAACTGGGATCTGCCATTGTTTTAAAATTAGAAAAAAAAAACCTGAATTTTCCTGGCTGTCAGAGAAATAAATATTTGAGTGGAGCAAAAAGAAACTTGAAAACTGCACTCGTTACAAGAGAAAAAACATTTAAGTAAAAGTTCCCTTTGAGTTGAGATAATATCAGATAATATTTAACTTAACAATGGAGGCATAGGAAGAAAATTTTGACATGGTTTCGTGTCTGTTCATATACCCTCTCAGCTACAGGTTTAGTGTGTTTTATAAGAAAGAACAGCTGGGTTTTTTTTATTTGTTATGTATACAATATCCTGTCTGTGTGTATGTCTGCAGGCCAGAAGAGGGCACCAGACCTCATTCCAGATGGTTGTGAGCCACCATGTGGTTGCCGGGAATTGAACTCAGGACCTTTGGAAGAGCAGGCGATGCTCTTAACCACTGAGCCATCTCTCCAGCCCCCGAGAACAGCTGGTTTTACAGTGCAGAGGAACCAGTGTAGAAAACACACTTGCTTTAGTTCAGCACCTATTTGTGGAGGGTCTGTTATGTGTCGGGCAGGTTGTGGGTCTGGATACAAACAGATCTGTCATTCCTACAAATAGAATCCTGCATTGGATGGAGAAGAGTCTGGTTCAGAAGGCCACTGTGCTACATTGTGTTCATTACAGCAAATATAGCCACTAATATCAAAGATTCCTTAGCATGTATTTGTCTGGGAATCAGCTGATTCAAGTTTTTTCTTTCTTTCTTTCTTTCTTTCTTTCTTTCTTTCTTTCTTTCTTT
>NC_022018.1:32506095-32560864 GCF_000317375.1 Microtus ochrogaster
TTGGAGCCTGTCCTGGAACTAGCTCTTGTAGACCAGGCTGGCCTCAAACTCACAGAGATCTGCCTGCCTCTGCCTCCCAAGTGCTGGGATTAAAGGCACACTCCACCATCACCCAGTGTCATTCAAGTTCTTAATTTGGTTTGATGACCTGTAATGTTTGCTGGTTCTCTTTGCAGTGTCTCCCTTTGTATTACTGGAACATAGTACCTGCCTCCCAAGTACGAACGAACGTAGATAAGAAATGTGGAGAGACAGATGAATAGATGCGTAAGAAGGTAATACACATACAAATCACTTACTATGAGATAATATTGGGTAGAAGAAGTACTCTTTTATGTTGGAGAAATAGCCCAGTTAGTAACATTGTTGTTGCATAAGCATGAAGGCCTGTATTTGGATCTCTAGCACCGATTCGAAGTCACCTAGAGAAGTACAGATCTTCAACTTCATTGCTTGGGAGACAGGGACAAGGAGATCCTGAAGCACATTGGTAAACCTGGCTAAATGAACCAATAAACTTCAATTAAAGCATAGAACAATAAAAGATGATATCCACTGTGGACTTCTGGCTTCCACATGCGCAAGTATCTGCACACATCTCCACATACATGCACATGCACACACACTCACATATACATATCACACGCACAATGCTCAATTAACAGATGTTTCTTTTCTTCATGCATTCTTATAACTAGATCAGCCCAAAAGACTCCAATAGATCAAATAAAAGATTAAATGCATTTATTAATATTTTTTCATAGTCAATGAATAAATTTTATTTAATTCTACACCATGAATATTTCATAAATTTTAGCACTATGCTATTTTGCCACTGCATACAGACAACACAACTTCCCTCTTTTTTTTTTTTTTGACAGATACGGTGCTTTCATAACCAGTAAGGTTCCCATATTTGTGGATTTAAAGCAGTTTCTCATTAGATTCTTATATTCTCAGTAACTATCTAATTAGATACAACAAAACCACATTCTCTTTAGTGCTCCCTAGAAAATATATTTCTTATTCATTTACTAAAGTAATGACAATTGGAATGTGTTATTTTCCTCTATGCCAGTAGCTATTGAGTTTTTAAATACTTAAAACGATCACATGTTTGCAGAGATTTAACATTTGCAAAATACCTTGAAATCAATTATTGGCTATTCATACCATGGTAATTAGCATATATATAAATATGTATGGTATACACACCTCATCATTACAATCCTTGCAAATATGTACCTTTTCTTCACTTGCTGTGTCAAGGTGCCCAGGTAATGTATATCTTATCAAAACTGTTTTCATGAATATTACAGGTGCATTTTATTAGACAATATTGCAGTACTTGGAATTGAATTCATTATTCAATCCCCCATGACTTGAGTTAGCAGACATCATCCAGTAGCAATTCTGAATGTTTTTTGCCCCAGCTGCAGGTTTTAGTGCAGCAAAATTAGATATGAGACTATATCTCAGCCATCACTGAATAAAAAAAAATGTGAGACATTTAAAAAATGAAAACTCAGCAATACATGATTTAAAAAAAAATCCACATTTTATCGCATCATCTACACAATATACACCTGAAATCTCTGAGATCGTTCATTTCTTTTTTAATTCGCAATCACGGCCATGAGTTCCAGTCAGTCTTCCATACAGTCCTCTAGTGTGCCAGTGGTCTGGACAGTTAGAGATATTCTCCAGACTCATAATGACTTGTTTTCTTATAGACAGCACGATGTAGAATGGTTATCAGGCAAAGTTAAAAGGATATAAATATAACCATGTGAAGAATCACATGGTTGTCTTCTGGGGGAAAGGACACTTGTGCATTTGTACAGAAAATGAAGATTAGTTTAATGTAGTGGAAGGGAGGTTAGTACCGCCTTAGGAAATGAGCAGTAGTGGGCATTTAATTGTTAAGGACAACTAGGTGCCAGGAGAGCGACTCTGACTGAGGCAGTGAGAACAGGTGCATCAGCAGCATCTCTCCTGTCCGTAAAGCCTGTGAGCCAGAAAGCAAAAAGGCTAAAAAGGTTGAGCAAGAACATAAGCTTCAAGAGAATGGAAGATATTTATTTATTTATGCCGTTAGGAGTGTGGAAAGTAGCAAACATGACATTGCGCAGACACTGTGGGATGCAGTGTCCCTCATAAAGGAGGAAATGTGTGAGGGAGACACCCACCACGAAGGCTTGCCAACGAAATTCTCTGTTTTGTGAGCACTCACAGTTAGCAGATCCCAGAGACAAGTTAAAAATGGAAACGTGACTAACGAATTCTTACAAATGAAGCTCGCCTGTTAGGTGTGATAAGCCATACTGAAAAGAGGTAAGGACAGAGTGCTGTGCTGACCCACCAGAAGGCATCTCAGCGGAAGCTGTGGATGATGGCGTTTAGAAGGTGGTGGTGGCAGAGCTGAGTAAGGAAGAGAAACTGGAGTGGGGAGAGGCAGAGCAAGCTGACTGGGATGCAGTAGGTGATCCCCGGCAGAGGAAAGAGCAACACGCCCAATCCATGCAAGTCTTCCTGATTCCTCTTGTAAAGCCAGAGCAAGACTAGGAAAAAATGAAAACTAATCAAGGAGGAAAAGGAAGAAAGAGGCAAAGGTCAAATAAAAGTAATAAGCAGATGCTTAACAAACCATAGCAACTCTCCCCAGAGCAGAGGACATATGGAATATTTTACAGCAATAATCCTACCAGTCTAAGATACATTGTTTTCAAAGTGTCAGTGCACCCATCCCTTTCATCCGGGCATCTATTGACTTCCTGTGATGGTTTCTCAGTATCTAACACTGAAATTTTCAGGAAGAGATGCAAAGAATCGAACTGTTGTCATATTTTCAAGGAGTCTGAGGATTGAGATACAGCTCAGTGGTTGGATGCTTGCGTGCCACGGATGAAGTGCTGAGTTCCGTTCACAGTACTGCAGGGAGGGAGAGACGGGGAGAGTGAGAAGGGGGAGAAGGAATAAGGGAGATTCTAGTTTTATTTCTACTCCATCTGACTTTTACTTGTAGTTTTAATTTTTTACATGTATGAAGGTTTTGCTTGCATGTATATGTGTGCACCAAGTACATGCCTTATACCCATGGACACCAAAGAGGGCATTATATCCCCTCGTACTGGAGATTGTTAGCTTGCATGAGGGTTTTGGGAACTGAACCCCAGACCTCTTCAAAAGCAGTGAATGCTTTTAAACACCGAGCCATCTCTCCAGCCTCCTCATTTTTTTTTTAAATGCCTAATCTTTTCTAAAGGTTGCTCCTAATCAGAGCTCTCTTGCTGTCTGTTGGGAGATGCAGCTGGAAGGGCTAGACATTTCTGTAAAAGAGAATATTCTGTCCATGACAGGATGGGGCATGGATGGGAAAAGGAATTTTTTCAATCATAGTGATAGGTAAGATAACGCCAGCAATTAATTTAGAGAAATCAGGAATTCTCTATTCCAAATCTTTCCATTCAGTAAAAGCATAAATAATGCCCACAAGGTAGGTTGATGGGTGTGGCTTCTGCAAGCCTTGTCTATCTGGAGAGACAGAGCAATCTTCTTACCTCAACTTCCTGGAGAGTGGGGCCCAGAGAAGACCAAGGGAGTGAGAAGAAAAGGAGGAGAAGGAAGGAAATGGGAGAAAGGAGAAAGATTTTAAAAGAAAGAAAAGAAAAGATAGTAGAAGGAAGCATAGAGAGAAAGACAAGAAAGGAAGAAACCAAATCTGGAAAGGGAAATTTCAAGTTGTCTAATACAAAACCCAAATTTTAAAGGAAAAGAAATAGAGACAAAGGAGTTTAAACGGTTTGCTTAATAACACACAGCTAATGACAGAGCTTGCATTAGAATTTACTCCTTCGGGTCCTTGAAATAATGTTCTTTCTTAATATGCCACACTCTGAAGTTATTTAGTACAGAGTCTAAAAAAAAAAACTAAGTAGGTTTTACCATTTATCCCTTTGACTATTGCAGGCAAGTTTGAGAAAAATAGTAATTGTGAATACAAATTGATTCAAGTATTTTTAAACAGGTGCTTCCATTTGTAACAAGAAAAATAGAGAACCTTTCTCGAGTCAATGGAACATGAATATTATGTGAGCAAAAAATGCAAATTGCAGCATCATTTGCTCCCCTCCTTTCCTCACTCTCTGAAAACCCTTTTGTTTCTAAGTAGAAATTAGCTAGAGAAAGAAGCCCCTGTAGCTGAAAGGCAAAGCCCCCACTCATCAGACCTGCTGTACGGCTGTGCTCTCTCTCCACTCCTTCTTTGGCTTTATAGAAAAATCGAGTAGAGCATATTTTCCTATTGACATTACAGTCCTAAATATCCTTTTACATTACAGTCCTATTATTCCCAATAACTGGGGGTTGTCCAAGTAGGAAAAATCTGTGAAAGAAAGGGAAAAGTAAGAGACAACCCTCCAGAAATTCATTACATTTGCAAACAGTTAATCGTGATGAAAAGACACTAAAATCACGAAAGATAAAGAAAATTAACATTTAGCACGGAGGAATGAAAATGTGTCTGGCTGTATTGGAGGCGGGGCAGAGAGTCAAAGCCAGCTGGCATTAGGGAGCAGCCTGGGAAGAGGACTGGAAATCACCCAGGCAGCCATCTCGGCTCATCCCACGAGGATTTTGTTATTCCTGGCTGAAGGTATTAGACAAGCCCATATCAAATGCAAAGTGCTGTTGGCCCTTGTTAGCATCTCTTTCTGATGTCCTTCTATAGTTCAGGAGCAATCTTTAGTGCCGGGCTCCCTTTTCTCTCAACCTTCTGAATTTGCTTCCTCAGGGTCTCAAAGATTTTATTTTCAAAATGGGTTTTTCAGCCTGCTTGCCTCATCACTACAAGTGGCTACTCTGATTAGTTACGTGGAGGGCCGAAAGACCAGCCCATCAACTTATGGACAAAGGCATTACGGTGTCTGTTATTTCCAACTTTAATCTCAGGTTCAAACATAGAGCCTATGGCTACAATCTGAAGACTATATCATTGCCAAAGGTAGCAAAAGAGGTGAGTTTGGAGAGCTGTCGGCAGCTGAAATCATATCATGGAAGCAGATGATTCAAATTCTCATTCATGAATACTTTACAAACAATGGACTGATGTTGCCCATTGTTTGTTGTTGTTGTTGTTGTTGTTGTTAATCGCATTGCAGCACAACCTGACCAAAAAAAAAACAAAAAACAAACAAACAAACAAACAAAAAAACAAAGATGCTGAAGGTTTCAGCTCTGTGCTTGTTACATCTATATTCTGTTTAACACAGAGACATTGGTGTTGTGGAACACTATTTTAAGGTATGTTACATTTGTTTATGCTGTGGAACATTTGCTTAATGATGCAAAGATACATTGCATCTTTTATATTGCATTTGTTTAACTCTGTGAGGCTGTGCTACTTTACCTGTCTAAAATAGAAGTCCTGGAAGGCAGAGAGAATAAAAGAGGGGGTAGGGAAATCTGGGGAAACAAGAGAGATCAAGGAACAAGAGAACAAGGAGAGGAGGATGTTGTTAGGTGCCAGCCATCTAGTCACCCAGCCAGCCATGGAGTTAAAGTAAGATATACAGAAGAAAGAAAAGGAAAAAAAAAAAAACAGAGGCAAAATGTAGATGGGATGATTTTTGTTAAAAACCTGGCTAGAAATAAGCTAAGCTAAGGCTTAGTATTTATAATTAAGAATAAGCCTCCACATGTGATTTATTTGGGAGCTGAGTGGCAGGCCCCCAAAAGAGACAAAGAACAAAGCATAAGATAAAACACAACAACACACTGGAGTGCTGGTATGTTCATTTCTAGACTAAAGTGAGCTCTGGAATCTATTGAAGTAGTCACATGCCTTGTGGTTGCTGTGGGAAAACGTAGATACCATGCATGGGCAAGGAGTGTCCGGCATACCTCAATAAATTCAAACATTTGATTTCAAATGATTAAAATGTGAAATTAGGAAGAAAAAAGGAATACCAGAGACTTTAGATAAGAAGTCAGGCAGGAATAAGTGAGTAGATGGTTAGGAGAATGAGGATGGGGGAGACAAAGGAAAGCCATAGCAGCAATGGGTCCTCGGATTGACCTAAACTTCACTGACTTCATTGAGTTCAGGATTTAAATAGGACAGTTACTATACAAATGACTGTCAAAACAGGTACTAGTACTGAAAGTGATGTGGGTATGAAGTTAATATTAATTACCCACATACTATTTTAGTGTGTTTGCTTATAAGGAAAAATGGCATCTTGTTTTTGATAGCTTAAAATTTAAGATGGGAAAGGTGGAGCTGTTCAAGTGAGAAAACAGGAAATCACATGTAGAAAGGATGTTGTAGGTGGGATGCAGATGAAATGTACATGAGCTATTACATAGCTATAGTTGAATTACTACAAAATATTTGCTTATGAAAGCATCGTGTACAGATGACAGCCTATTATAGACCAAAATCTACTTTTAAATTAACTTTCACCTGATACCTAATAGGAATACAGAATCTATACTCACACAGAACAAACCTCACATGCACACACCCTCAACTCAAAACTCATTACTTCCTGAAATATTATCCAAAATAACCTCTCTCTTTCTTTGAGAGTCAGCACTGCATTATGTGACTTTCAGTGGCACAAGAAATGCTATACTAATAATTTTAATGAAATGGGCTGAATTATTTAAAATAATGTAGAATTGAGAATGCTACAGTTTTTTTGTTTGTTTTTTAGGATTATGTGAAAACAATTTAGAGGAAAATACTGGAAAACACATAAGAAAGCAGGAAGTTAACATGAGCTGTCAGGAGGGCAACGAATTATAAAGAATATTTTTTCTTAATGATTCAATGCATTTTTAAAATGTCTACAGTGAATATTTTACTTGTGCAATATATCATTATTTAATGAGGATATATTGCTGGTGTTATTCCTGCCCATGTGTAAAGGAAAGGGGAATCAGAACTTCCTGGTGGATCACTACCCCTACAACTCTCTGGAATGTTAATATCACTGTAGATTCTTCACTTCCATTTTTTTCTCTATATTCAGACTTCAAATTTATTTTAGAGCTCACTCAACAATAAATACAAGATAACCTAGCACTGCCTGGAAGCCTTAAAGTTCCAGTAATCATTTCACTTTCAAAATGACCTGCAGTTTCTGTGTAAAGTGGTACACACCTACAGTCCCAGTATTAGGAGGTAGACGTTGAAGGATCAGGGGATCAAGTCCAGCCTTAGAAATATAGAAGTTTTATACCTGCCTTAAAACATCAAGAAAATATACAGTTAGACAGACACATTTTATTGTTTGCCTACAGCTGTTCTAGTAAGCAAACAGTAAGAATTAAACCAATCCTACCTTAACCATGGACACACATGGACCAAAGGGAAAATAAAGCCGTGCGATATATTTGCATAATTTTCTTCTCAAAAAATAAATCTTTTTACTTTATTGATATAAAAATTGAAGTAGAAAGGTTTGATTCACTCGGGCACAACTTAGAACTTTGAAAATATATCTTAAGCTAATACACAGTGATAATTCTTCATTAGGATGGCAGCTACCATTTTCTATCACTTTTAGATATCAATGAAATTTGTTAAGATGACAGAGAAGAGAGAAATTCTGAGTGTATAAAACTCAGTTTCCCACGTTATATTGTTTAATAATGAATTCATCATTCATATACCTTCAGCTAGTTGAACAAGTGAGTTTTATCTATTTCTTCTTTTTTTGCCTATTAAAGAAAATGCTACAGGAAACTGTCCTCCAGAAATATTATCATTTTCTTGTCCTTAGATATTCAGTGAAGTACTCTTTTGCTGAATTCTCTTTCCTTAATGAAGAACTTCAATTTCACTTCAGTTGTAGTTAAAACAGATATTCTATCAGGGTGTAGAGAAGACACATTGAATGCAATTTATTTTACAATACCCTTGCCTAAAAGTTACAAGTCTAAATGTTGAATTGAATATGATCCCTGCCTCTTAGACATAGTACCACTCCTGACATCCTGTCCACTCTCTGGCCAGTCATTCCTCCCCCATTTAAAAGTGAATATTGAAAAAAAAATAACAACTGCAAAATCACATTTTGAAATTAAACTTAAGCCATCAAGGTTGCATTATCTTCCTGTAATTGTCACGAAATCCCTGAGAATATCAGCCATGAAAGAAGAAAATTCATTCTCTCCCACTGTCCTTTGGTCTTGTTCCCTTGAAATGTCATGGTAGGACCACACACAAAAGAATGGTTGTGTGCTTCATGACAGCTGCAAAAGCTAAAAGGAGAGGAGTCTAGAGTCAGGACTCCTTCAGTGGCAGACCCATATGACCTAACTAAATTCCTTCCTAAATAATCCAAGACCCTCCCACCATTACTTGCTAGCTACCCAGACACTTGCACAATGACATTCTGCATGAGCAGAGGTAAGCACTCTGACCCCCTCATATCAGAGCCCTGACGTCCTGTGCAGCCTCATCTTCCCATGACAATCTCTTCATGGGGAAGCACATCCCACATAAGCACAGAAGAGCTTCCACTCAGTGGATACTTTTTTTTTTTTAATTTAGGAAGTAGTATTACACAATGTGTGAAAAAGGAATGATGAGAAGAAGCTTTTTTGATAAAGTACTTCCAATCCTCAGTAAATATTTGCTCAAATTGCTGCTGTGGTTAAATTAATAAAAGGGGCATATTTATTTTTACTGGCCATGGATGAGATAAAAGCAATGAATCAGAAGACGCACTGTTGCTACTCCAAATCCATGTTTTCCTGTGTAGGAGAAAGAGCAATAGAAATGAACTGCTGTTCAAGGCTCTGTCAAGCTGATCTAATAGTATCACTATCTCCCTTTAAAGCAAGCACAGAAGACCATGTCTATTGTATCAGTCAGCTTTCTATCATTACACCACAGGACCAAGAATGCCATTTTATAGAGAAAGGGTTTATTTTGGCTCATAGTAATGGAGGTTCCAGTTTATAATTAATGACCCTGTCACTTTTGGGTCTATGGCAAGGGAGCACACCATTAAATACATACATATATACATACATACATACATACATACACACATATTGATAGAGCAGACTTTACTTTTAATTGCATGGTCAGGGTGTAAAAGAGAAGAAGAGAAAGAGCCTGGGGTACCACAATTCTCTTCAAAACATTGTCCCCAATGACCTAAAGATCTCCCATGAAATCTTACACCTTAAAAATTCCAGTGTGTCACAGTAATATTATATCATGGACCCTGAAGATTAGTAGAGCCTGGCTTTTACTATCCAGGCAAGTATTAGCAAACACATTGTCTCTGGACATTCTAACCCAGGATCCACAAGCTGTTCTTCAAACATCAAGGCCACATCTTGTTGTCAAAAATATGACTTGCCAAGTTCCTTAAATGGGGTTAGTAGCATTTCTTCTGTTAAAAGCAGTCCTTGGTCCAACACTATTTTTGGATATTTTTCTTCCTTTGGAGTATATGGAATTTGCTCCATGTATATCAAATTCCCTAGGTTCTCATCCAATCTTGCGTTCATCTTAATCTAATAAGAAAGCAGATGAGAAGTGCTTCTTCATTCTGCAAGGAAAGATTTCAAATGGGACAGTCCACAGAAATCAAGTATACCTTTGAGATTGTATGTATATGTGTATCTGTGTATGTATGTAAGTGTTCACGTGTATATCTGTGTGTATGTACATAGTTCTAATTCCTTGGGAAAATCCTACAGATATAACCATCTTTTCTCCTCAACTCTTACTAAGTCATAAACCCAAAATGGAGAAAGAGATAAATGAATGACTCTTTTTTATTCTAAAAATGGAATAAGAGACAGGAGAGAGTATCCATCTTATATTAGTTAGGGTCACTATTACTGGGATGAAACACCAAGACCAAAGCAACTTGCAGAGTAAAGGGTTTATTTGGCTGATGCTTCCACATCACTGTTCATCACTGAAACAAGTCAGGATAGGCACTCAAACAGGGCAGGAACCTGGAGGCAACAGCTGATGCAGAGACCATGAAAAATGTACCTCATAGGCTTGTTCCCCATGGATTGCTCAGTCTGCTGTCTTACACCCAGCACAGCGATGGCACCACCCACAGTGGGCTGGACCTTCCCACATCAATCACTAGTTAAGAAAATGCCCTACTGCTGGGTGTTTTGGATGCATTTTCTCAGCTGAAGCTCCCTCCTCTCTGATGACTTTAGCTTGTATCAAGTTGACGTAAAACTATCAAGCACACATTTCAAATACCCTTTTCAAATGATAAGAAAAGCAAACTAGAAATGGCTTCATCATGCATACATGGAGATTGTTGTGTTTGTCATTGACTAATTGACTGGTTGCCCTGTATAAAACATATAGGAAAACACAAATCTCATACATGTTTGCCTTTGGAGTAGACAGGAAATAATTCACCAAGCCAAACAGTATATATTATCTGGCAGAGGTTAGTGCTTCCCAAACTCTCCGTATTCCTTATAAACATGAAGTTTAAGATTTAATGTCTGTGAAAGTGAAGGGCTGATGTCATGGCAAGTTCCAAGATTGATTTCTTCAAGTCTGTCCTTGCCAGCTCCATTTGACATGTGCAAACACAATTGATACACTTATGCCACAGGTAATCACTCATTAGAGAACTTCCATCCACCCCCGTGCTACACGTATCAATTCATCATGTCGTCTTCCTGCATGCCAGTGTAGTGTGTTTACTCGTTCAGTGGCATCATTTGAATAGACAAGGTTAATAGCAACTTAATTTTACTTTAATGGTACTTTAAATGAAATACCTTGATGAACAGAAAGCCTTGGATAATCTTCTGAGTAAATTCAATCACAAATTGTCATTGTGACAAAGCTGTGCTTCTGACAGATGGTTTTATTTGGTCTTCTCCATTGCCTGCAGAGCACTCACACACCTCTCTGCCTGAGGCATTCTGATACAGGCAGCATTTGCCACCAAACAGCATTCTGTTTCTGCGGAAGTGTGTTGCAAAAATTACCAGTTTTTATTGTTCGAGGCTTTATTTTAAAATACATTTTATATTAAAATGTAATCGCACCATTTCTCCCGTTTGTTTCCTCACTCCAACTGCTTGTACAAGCTTCCTTCCCTTGCTTGCTCTCCAATCATGGCCTCTTTTTCTTTGTTACTTTGATACATGTGTGTAAGTGCATAGATATCTCAATACACACAGCTAAGTCCATTTAGTGTTGCTTGTGTGTATGTGATTTCAGAGCTTACTAGATTTGGATAACCAATTCTGATTGGTTGCCTAGCTCTCCCTGAGGATGACCAGTTCTCTCACTCACAGCATTTCTTAGCCATCTGTAGTCTTTGTGTATCTTTGGTGCCATATAAGATTTTCTCCTTCCATTTTAATATGTCTATTGGTGTTATTGTTTAGGTCTTCTTTAGACAGCCATATTGGTGAGGTATCATGGATATAATTTCCCTGTGGTTTCTACGAGACACAATCTCACAGCAGACTTCCCAGTCCCCCTTGCTTTTACAAACTTTCTGCTTTCATCTGCAACGTTCCTGAGCCAAACATGCAAGAGTTATTTTGTTGGCATATCCATTTGTTCTGGGCAGCGCACAATCAGTTGTTTTCTGCATTTTGACTGGCTTTGATTTTCTGTAATAGTCTCTGTTTGTTGCAAAGAAAATCCTTCTTAATTGAGGTTGAGAGATACACTTATCTATGTATACAAAGACAAAGACTTAGAGTGCAGTTATGATTTAGGTGGTTTAGTAAATTTGGAGATGTTAGAAAGTTCTTCCTTAGCCGGGTGGTGGTGAAGCACGCCTTTAATCCTAGCATTTAGGAGGCAGAGGCAGGTGGATCTCTGTAAGTTCAAGGCTAGCCTGGTCTACAAGAGCTAGTTCCAGGACAGACAGGCTCCAAAGCTACAGAGAAACCCTGTCTCGAAAACAAAAACAAAACAACAACAACAACAAAAAAAAGGTTCCCTAAAATCCATAAGTCCAGTATTCGTTATAAGACAATTTCCCTCTTATAGGGTAAGCCATACATCTAATTGCACAACTATGGTTTCTGCCAAGATATGAGTACCAGTGCTGTACATTTAAGGACATCCGGGTCATTTTTTTGTGGTTCATCTGCATCATAACTGGGTTGGACTAATGGTTACTTTCCTCCTGTCTTAATTAGGGTTTCTATTGTGATGAGCCACCATGACCACAGCAACTCTTAGAAAGAGAAACATTTAATTGGAGTGGCTCGCTAATATTTCAGAGGTTTGGTCCATTATCATCATGTTGGGAAGCAGACATGGTGCTGGAGAAGGAGCTGCGAGTTCTTATATCCTGACTCGTAGACAATAGGGGGTGGTCTGGGACACTGGGCGGTATCATGAGCATATGTGAAACCTCAAAGCCCACCTCCACAGTGCCACCCTTCCTCCAGTGAGGCCACAACTACTCCACAGGACCACACCTCCTAAGAGTGCCTTTCCCTGTGGGAGCCATTTTCTTTCAAACCATCACACCCCTTTGACAGTTTGCATGTCTACTACTGTGAAAGCTAATCTTCAGGGATAAGGCTCATGAGTCAGACCCACTTAAATTGAAAACTATATCCTAAGAATTCTATATCCTATATTCAGCAAAAGGGACTTAACCATAAACCTGCAACAGCAACATTCTATATTGTTTTGGATGCATCTCTTAGACTTTCATGACCAACAACTCAAGAGAGGTTTTTAGTGAGTAGTCCTGGCATTTATATTAGATAGTTTATTGCTCTTGGTGGGGAGCATTGTCAGCCCAAGTTGTATATAATTCTTACACATAGTACTCTTAACATATGACATAATATATAATCTATGTTCATAAATAAGTTTATGTTATATGCGGTCTTAAGTAAATAAAAAGTAATATGAGTCTCCTGGCTTTTTCAAACATCTTCAGTGTTATTTTCCCTCCACCTTGCTGCCCTTGCATTGAGCTCCCTCAACCCAGCTAAAACCTCCCCCCATTTTTTCCATTACTCTCTTCACATCACCTGTATCTTGCTATTTTGCTCTTGAGTCATTCTTCTCCCCCATAGTGACTTTTTACTTTCCTGGTTTTGGTGATCACTCCAGACTATGCCCTTATAAAGCTGAAACTTCTGTACAAGTAAGGAAATAATCAATAAAATAAAGATGAAGCTCACAGAGTGGGAAAACAATAACTTTGCCAGCTCTACAATTAGATAAAGGACTCATATTCAGGATTTACAAAGGACTCAAAAAAAAAAAAAAAAGAACGAGTGAAGAAAAAGGTATTCAAGTAAAATGTGGAGCTAGGCTCCAAGGTTTGTTTTGTTATTTTATTATTTTCCTGCCTCTTGTCTTAGGTCTTAGTGGTTCTTTTAATTTATGCATTGTGTTCAAGACTTCTCCCTCCTGACCCGTACTCTTTCTAGATAAGAACATTAGCATTTGCATTATGAGTAGGACACTCTTTTGGATTGGAACTTACAAGATCCCTCCTCAGGCCATCTAGGTGGTGCTGGAGCCCACCCATATTTATCCTACAGACCATATCACCTATGTTTCTCACTCTGCTCCTCAACAGTTTCTCGTGCGCAGTTTAGGATCAAGTATTCCAACTCCTTCATGTCAATCCATGCCATCTCTTACAGTTTCTATGTTTATATATTTATTTACAAGATGCTGTGTTGTGATAGTCTATATCCTATGCTGTATTTTGTTTCTTTTATTATTTTTTATATCAATCTCTCCTCATTTATAGACAAGATTCTCCTAAGCATTTCCTTATTCCCTGAAAATGTTTGAGTCACAGTCTTAAATCATCTTGCCTGGTGTTTAGCTTCCACCAGTGCTGCTGAACAGACAGTCCTACGTGTCTTCATTGTTAGGGGTCACTGTGCATGTTTCTACAACTGCCTTACTTGGTTGTTATAAAATTTTGGTTCTCTAAAGGTTTTCCTAGGATTTGATTGTGGGTCTCTCCTTTCTCTGTTCCTGTTCTATGTTTCTGATCCTTTTCTTCTTGTCATTATCCCTTAAAATTATCAAATTTTCTTCCTTTCACTGTGGCTATTGTTCAAATAATACTTTGGGATAACCTAAGTATTCCAATAATTTTGTTGCCAGATGCCTGCTACTAACTCTTCAATCTAATCTAATGACATAGGTGGTTTCTAAATTATAAATCTAGTCTATGGTCATAATATGCAGAATGCTCTTGATTGTGTCTAAATTATAAATCTAATTTTCACCATGCTTAGTATTCTTAACATTGCATTCATTACTTTTCCTGTAATGTGTTTACAGTGTGAAATTTCACCTTTCCATCTAATAAGTTATTCATCTTCCCAAAGCTATTCTCCTTGGCTCTCAGTTCCCTTTTCTCTGCATTTACATTTTGCTCCTTTGATTTGAGCATTTGTCATCTCTTACCTAAACTGCTATTTACATTTTTTTGCCTTTTCATTAGTTCGTGTTTCTAAGGAGCACAGAATGAGAGAAAACAGAAATCTGGGAACAAGCTTGTGTGCAATTTTATCTGAAATGAAGTACAATATTTTTTATCTCTTCTTTGACAACCTCATGTATGTGTACAATATGTCTTGATCCAATGTAAATCTCCTTTCTATTCCCCCTGTATTATCCCTTTACTGAATAATCTGCCTTTCACTTTCTTGCTCCCTTCTCCTTTTTCTTTTTAAATAGCCCATGAGTGCTGCCTGCATGTGCATGGGTGTGGAGTCATTCACCTCTGTAGGGGGATAGAACTCAGGATCTCAAATATGCAAGGTAATTGCCATTCCAGTGAACTATGCCCCCAGGTCAAGATTCACCTAGAAGAAAAGGCCATAAAAAGTATGAATTGGAATATATAAAATTTTGTGTTCAGATACAAGATAATTTACTGTTTTTCTAGACAAAAACAGGTTGTAAAAAAAAACAAAAAGTGTAACATGGTAAACAAAACAAAAAGAAAACAACACCACTCATACTGTTTAATAAAGTTCAGAAGGGCATCAAAGACATGGAAAAAGAAGGTATGAGTAAACATCTATTTTGGAAAACCTCACAGTGTTTGAAAAATCACTATACTGGCAAAAACACCCATACCCCTTTACCTATCCCTTGTTTGATTCATTGCCCTGCATACCTGCAGGCAGAGAAATGGCTGAGCTGTGATCATTCACATCACTGTTATCTGAACTTAAACACATGCAAAGCTCCGAGAGAAGGGTTCTTAATACCCTGGCATTACCTGCACATTGCAAAACAATAATTCTACAAATAATCCCCTAAGTCTTCGCGAATAATGAAAGCACACTTAGATAAATTATAGGGAAAGCCGAAATGCACTAGGATGATGCTCCATTTACCACTTAAGTACTGAGGGAAACCTCAGTATCAAATGAATTATATTTCCTGATATCACAATGATATTATTCTCTTAAACTATTAAAGCTCCAACTTAAAGATTTCAGGAAAATCCAAGCAAAACTTCAGCCTGGAAATGTTTTGTGGATCGGGGTATTCAGTAGAAGTAAGATTAATATGCATGATAAGACCAGAAAAGTAATAGATTGTGCCCTTGTGACCAAGTGCCACATGCCCGACTCTTCCATTGCTCCTCCTCAACCTTTCTGCCACATCATAGCCATGGTGATGAAACAAAGTCTGTTTCTAAGCTTATAAAATTTGAAGTTGCAGATGAAGTCAACACAAATAAAAATACTATAGATGTATATAAATATACGCAATTTTCTACACAAAAACAGCCAACAATGAGCCAAGTCAAGGCCATTCTGATGCAATATAATGCTGTTTTTTATTATTTCTATGAAGATTAAGAAGAATATATATGAGAATTTTCAAATTTTATTTAACCCTGTCACATGAACTTTAAAATCTTTTTTTTTTCATGGACAGTTCAAATTACTTGTTAATAACAAAGATGTACAATTTAGCATCACTTGATATGCGTGATTCTGAGCAGTCTTCAAAGACAACTGTTGAAAATATATATAAAGTAAGAGAAGCATGAGGTTGAGTTCTATAAGCTGTGTTGTATGAGTTGTGGGGGTAAAAATGGACAAGTATCCATTGATCCTAGATAAGGCACCAGCGGCTCCCCGAAGAAGATTCCACCTAAGTCAGTCTTAGTGAAGCACAACTTTATTGGGGTTACTTACAGGATCATGGCAGACTTAAAGGCAGCTGCATTACCACAAAGCCCACCTTAAAACTCCACATGCGGATTGCAGAGATATCTACAGAAAGAACTCCTCTCCCAGCCATGGTTCATCATTTGTCTAACTCTGAGAGTCTTGAGAATTGTTTAATTTTCTAAATACCTTGAGTGTGGAGAGTTTTAGAACCATCTCACCTCCTTCCTATTGTGACTCAGAAAGAATGACTATACAACAAGATAAAATATGTGGCAGCAACACTAAAAGCCTGAGTCCAGTTGGCCACCCTGGCATGACAGCAGCCCAAGCAGGGGCGCTAGGGGAGCAATTCATGGGAGATGTGAGTGAGCTGCTTGAAAAGCAGACACAAGAGGGATGTATGGAAGAAGAGTGCATTGTGGGATGTAAGGGTACAGGGCTGCCTGAATGGCAGAGCCAACTGGTGGTGGTTGCTGAACTCCAGGTGGCAGGTGGAGGCTGCCGTAGAGAAGCTGCAACAGGATAACAGCAGACTCACATGGAGGGCCTGGTTGGAGGGAGGGAAATCCAGTTATGGTGAGCAGCTGCCTCATGATCATGTGATAATTGTGCTTAATACGTTTGCTCTCTTCTTCACTGTTGTTCACTGGTTGAACTCTTGCTCACTGGTTTCAAAGTTCATCTTTGTCTTTGCTTAAGGAGTTACGTGGATAAATTTATCTTTTGTAAATCTATAGGAAAAAAATGTATGTGATCTTCCATTATTGGAAACAGTCCTGTGGATTATGGAAGAACATAACTTTCCTATCACCATTTTCTGGACCATAAAGATAAAAACAGCAGATACAAGTTCTACTCAAGACTTACCAGCTCCTGCTTCAATTTGTGCAAAATACTTATATCACTGTTAAATTTTATCTGCTTGCTTCCTCTCTCATGAATAGAGAGAAGAATTAATGGTATAAATTTTGCAAGCCTTTCAAAATCCCTAGAGATATGCTACATAAATATCTTATAACTGTATGCATTATTCCTTCAACTTGCTTGTAGCTCTTGAGTGGGAACGGAAGATGAATGCATTCATCCAGCAAACTTAGTAATATTGCTTGTAATAAAATTGTATCTTAATATTTGAGTTTTCAAAAGACAATTAAAACAAATAACTGAGTTACATGATGTCTTAGTGTTCTATTGCTATGAAGAAATACTGAGACAATCACCATGTCAGCTCATAAAAGGAAGTATTTAACTGGGGGTTTGCTTACAATTTTAAAGGCTTAACCCACTATTATCATAGTGTAAACTATAAAGGCATAGAGGCAAGTGCTGGGGAGGTAGGTAAGAGTTCTACATCTGGATTGGCAGACAGCAAGGGAGAGAGAGAGAGAGAGAGAGAGAGAGAGAGAGAGAGAGAGAGAGAGAGAGAGAGAGAGAGAGAGACTGACTACTGGGTTGAGAGAGAGAAATATGAAAGATACTGGGTCTGGCTTGAACATTTGAAATCCCAAAGCCAACCCCCCCAGTGACACATATACTCCAAAAAGGTCACACATCCTAATCTTCTCAAACAGTAACACCTATGAGCCTATGATAACCACTTTTATTTAAACCACCTCACCAAATAACTGTATTTATTACTGTATAGCTCCATATCTAGTATTTCACTTCTGTAAATAACATTCAAACACCGTATCTCAATACTATTTATTATTTTTATCATTTGTCTAAGTATTTGTCGAGATTATATGTGTGTGTGTGTGTGTGTGTGTGTGTGTGTGTGTGTGTGTGTGTATTTTAAATGCTTGTGTCATTCTGTATGTGTAGAAGTTAGAGAATATCTTACAGGAGTCAAATTTCTCCTTATACCATTTTGGCTTCAGGGATCATATTCTGGGTATCTGTCTTGGCAGCAATACCTCTACCTGCTGAATCTTCCTGCTGGTTTTGGAAATACATTTTTTTAAAGAACTATTTTGAGACACAGTCTCTTGAAGGCCAAGCTGTCTTCAATCTCATTACACATTTGATGACAACCTTGACTTTCTGAACCTTCTGTTTCCACCTCCCCATCACAAGGTTCACAGACTTGCCACATGTTCTTGTTCATGATATAGTGTCATTGAACCCAGAGCTTTGTGCATGATGAGCAAGCATGCTACCAACTGAGTATCTTTGTTTCTTTTCCTATTACTATTATAAAATACCCTCCTTACAAAAGCAAAATCAATTTAATGGAGAAAGTGTCTATCATAGATCACAGTTTGTGTCTTAGTAAATGAAGGTGTGAAGTCAAGGCAGTGTGGTGCTTGAAGCAGTGTGTCTTATTATGCACACAGTCTGAGGTAAGAGTCACAAAGCTGTGTGCTATGCTCACGTTTTATCTTCTCAACTCCTAGATCCCAGTGAGTGGAAAACTCCACCCACAACTTAGATAACTGTTCCTGCTTCAATTAACACAATCAAGAGAATCCCTCAGCAGGTATTTCCAGAGACCCATCTCCCAGGTGATTCTAGATTCATCCCCAGCTTCACAAATACAGCTTTAGAGCCATATATTTTACTATCAGTTTTAGGCAGATAAAATTGTTGTATTTCTTTAGTTAAAGAGCACATTTCATGCAAAAGAAACAAGCCATAATACTCAGTTAAAGAATAGCAACAGCAAAAACAAAACAAAAAGATAATAGTATGCTGACCAATGAGTCCAGCACTTTTTAATATGTGTAGCAGGTCCTGACAACTGAAAGATATGTGACCACATAGGCCTGGGGCATCTGTATCTCCACATCTAGCTGCTCTGTAATGCGGATGGGAAATTTCCATTGGCTGTGTGCACTGGATATTTTCCCCCTTGGAGCAGCAATGAATTATTTAGCACTAGATTTGCCAGGGAGAAGCATGACGGTACTACACTGACAGCTACACTGTGGAAATAGAATACTGCTCAAGGAATTATTGTTGCAAAAAAGGTGACTAACACAGAAAGCAGAGTTGGTTTTCCAAACACAGAAATGCAGAACTTGCATTTATCATAATTCAGGGGCTTTATGGAAAGAAATGCTAGCTTGATTCACCTTTATAAAATTGACTTTAGGTTCTGTGTACATCTGTTGGCTGGCTTTTTCCTGGTCCTTTCTTTCTAGCCTGCTGAGTTAATTTTTTTTGAGGGTCTCTCTTTGTCAGTTAGATACAATATAACTAGAATATTTCTTCCTCATCATCTCCTTAGTAATACAAAATTGATAGTGAATGAAATTACTTATATATGTTCAAACACGTGTTCACTTCTTTTCACATGTTCTTTAAAAGCATAGGTTTTAATGTTGTTAAAAAATACTATAATTTCTCTCTCCCTCCCTTTTTTCCCTCCCTCCCTCCCTCCCTCCCTCTCTCCCTCCCTTCTTACCTGCCTCCCTCCCTCCCTTTCTCTCTCTCTCCTACATTTATAACTGATCATTTTCATTATTAAAGTTCATCTGTTCTTCCACCAAAGCAGTCCCTTCTTTTCTAGTTACTATTCAAATAGATTTCCAGTTAATTTGGTTCGATGATGTTGAAATTTCTGTCACCACAGTTTGTTGATGGGGTAACTGAAAGGCTCAAATGTTTAGCCCACATATGCCTATGTAAAAACAGATAAGTGTTATTGTCAGTGAATAACTGCTCCCATATTTCAAAGCCTGTTGCTGATTGCCTCTACAGAGCTGTTATTAATTCATCAGGATAGTAAAGCATGCTGTTGTTTCCTTCTAGTATTTCAGCGCAAAATCCACTTGACATTGCACACACACACACACACACACACACACAAAAAAAAAAAAAAAAAAAAACCAAATACTTCCAGGTAGAGATTAGCCATCAAATGCGAAGGCCCCCAAAAACAAAGCCCAGAGATCCACAATATCATCAGGAATACAAGTTAGTTCAAACACGACTGCATTTTCAAGGAATATCCTGGGATGCCATCCTTGCTGCCTAAAATCTAGACTCCAAGATGAGTGATGGTGGTACACACCTTTAATCCTAGTACTTGGGAGGCAGAGACAGGCAGATCTTTGTGAGTCTGAGATCAGCCTAATCTACAAAGCAGTTCCAGGACAGGCTCCAAAGCTACACGGAGAAACCCTGTCTCAAAAAAACAAAACAAAACAACAAGAAAGAAAGAGAGAAAGAAATCTAAGCTTTTATGATTTTAGACATGTAGCTATAGAATCTTCATAAAAGGATTCTCATTTACATAAAAGAGGAAAGTAGTTTTGACTAAATAAAATATAAAAAAGACAATATCTCAGAGCAAATGATGTGAACATAAAAACTGACAGGAAATGAACCTCAGAGCTACTGCATACCACCAAAAATGCAAAGACAGATTCACATTTAGACAGACACAGGGCAATGTGTTAAGAAGTTCACTTCTTACTATGGTTTCTTTTTTTAAAAATTTTATTTATTTATTAAGAATTTCTGCCTTCTCCCCGCCACCGCCTCCCATTCCCCCCCCCCTATCAAGTCCCCCTCCCTCATCAGCTCAAAGAGCAATCAGGGTTCCCTGACCTGTGGGAAGTCCAAGGACCACCCACCTCCATCCAGGTCTAGTAAGGTGAGCATACAAACTGCCTAGGCTCCCCCAAAGCCAGTACGTGCAGTAGGATCAAAAACCCATTGCCATGGGAGAAGAAGGCCAGCATTGTTCCAAAGACTGCACAAAATCATTTCACAAAGGTTGGAAGAAAATTTTCTAAAATCTGAAATAACAGTGTATCAAATACATAATAATTTTTCTCTTCTTTCTACCCTGTATATTTACAGGTGATGGGAAAAGAGTCTTAAAGGTGCTAATAGTTTTAAAGGTCACTTTTGCGATGTACATACTAGCACGCATTATCTTCACATCCCATGACTTTGATTACACAAGCAATTTCACAGCATCACACTACTCTGCAGAGAGAAGAACTGCCTTTCAAACACTCAAATAGGAAAAGTGTAGTTCTGCTACTTCACTCTCAAGGATGAGGAGAATTTATAAATACTTGAAAATCTACCGTACTCTATGTCAAACTGAATACCAAGCTGTGCGATGATGACACACAGCTGCAATTAGGGACACTTCTTTTGAGAACAAGTTGTCTGACTGGTCTATCAAGGTGATATTTCAGAGAATTTGAACACACAGGAGAGTGCTCCTATTATTTTTGAGTCATTTGTATTGTAACCTGTGAATGAGGTTTCAACAACGAAGATTTTCCTGGAGTTGGAGGTGTAGGAATTGCATTTTTCTAAAAGGGTTTCATCCATGAGCCAAATTTTTCCGAGTTTTCACTTTAAACTGTAAAAAATTATCACGATGGTGAAGGTCTTCAAATTTAGTAATCAGGAGGCCATAACAGGAAGGGGAAGGATCCAGAGAGGGTTATGGTATACAATAAGACCTGTTTCCTGAAACTCAGAAGCATGAAGGCCAATCTACTCCTTTTCTGTTGTGTTATAATCAGTCAATGCCTTTGTTGTTTATAGCCTGAATGTGTTCTATGACCTTAGTTATTCCACATGGAAATGTTAATGATCCAGATCTTAAAACGTAGTATTTAACTATGGTGGTGTGAATTAGCCAATGGTCTTGTTTCGTGCTCATTAATACTGTCTGTTGTTTGTCACATGAGATTGAGGCCATAGGGTAATGAAGGATAATGAATGAAGAACTACTCGGCTTCATGTTCCCATAAGTGGATACACAGTCCTGTCTTGGGTCAGAAAAGAAAAACAGTTTCTTTCATCAGACATCTCTTCACAGAATAGACTGGATAAACTGACAGCATCCAATAACAGCATTCAAGACTCTTAGATAAGATGCAAAAACTATTATTCCCATTTACATGTGTCAAATGTGAATTTGACTTTTTAATTCAATAGTGAGAATAGTAAGCAAATGAAGGAAATGTGTGGACTAGATCACTAAGCTTTTACAAGACTTTTGTGGAATCTCTTCTGGCTTGGTGGGGGAGGGAGAATACAGTTTCTGATTGTTTCTGATATAACCTCTTGTGATTTTCATGTCAGATAGGCTTGCTTTTTCTTGGCTTCTATGCTGATTCTCTTTTTTTTGGAGTACTTCCCATTGGGTTGAAACTGAATTTGCTAAGGGAGTGTAGCTAGTTTCCAATCTGGTCATGAATGAATGATCTCTGCTAATTTAACTATTTGCTCCTGTTTTATTATTTTTTAAAAGGAAAATAGGTGTATTTGATGAATATAATAATTTTTGAAATTAAATAAATGAAACTTATAAAACCCTTGCAATGATATCTGATGTATTTTAGCTAGTTACTAGCTCTTTTTATGTGTATGCTTATCCCCAGCTCAGCTGTTCATGTGTACTCAGACTCAGCCCAAGGAGAGCAAAACAGGGGCCTAAATTCATTGCAAGTCCAGGGTATTGGCAAAAGGATGGCTGCAATAAATATACGCAGGGATGATAAGTGTGCTTTGTTCAGCATCTTAAAGTCAAACTAATTTTGCAACAATTTCTCAAAAACGAGAGCTAATTATATTTTTCTTATTCAGCCCTGTGGGTCTGTGAAAATCACCTTCATTATGACTTACTTTGACATTCATTTTCTCAGTCATAATAAGTAATGGCAAAGGAAGGCTTAAGCTGATCTTTTTTTGTTTTCAGCAGTTGAATAAAGATGACTGGGATATAGTGGGCAAATACAGATTTACTTCTGCTTATATTTTAGCCAGAAAAGTTATATGCTAAGTTTCTCCTTCCCTGTGAATGTTATACAAATAATACTGAATTTATTTGATGGATTGAGGTTAAGTGAGTGTAGCATAAATATTTATAAAACACACAATTGTAATATACACATAACATATGCACATGTATACATAATTACATATATATGAAAATATATTAAGAAATGTATTTATCACAGAAAATGTGGGACTGTGCATTTTAATCAACTCCTTCACAAAAATAAAAAAATGGGAGGACAACATGCTTCAGCAGTCAGAAACAAATTTACCACATTTTTCTCTAGCTTGTTCAAAACATGCACTTTGTAAAAATGGTTGGAATGTTACAATAACTAATTATTCTTATAATGATCAACAACTTAACCTAGATAAAACATGACATTGTTGATTTGTCATCCTGTTCAAGGGGACACACTCCTTGAGTTACCATGACTCTCCTTCTTAGTATTAATCATATGTTGATGACCGTGATCTAAAGCCTAAACTACCATCGTGGAAAACCTTGGGAGAAAACAGCAAAATCTTTCATGTCCAGACTTGTTTATTGTGCTGTCGCTGAACACCTAGAGAAGTTCAGTTGCACCTAATTCATTGTAATGTGATGTTTCATTTTCTCAGAGGGAAGGACTTACAACATCTTTGCTAAAAGAGGGTGTGAATCGTGATGCTTTATTTGGACATTTCTTGTGGCATCTATTTTGCCCTAATTCTGCCATTTATATTTTTTTATTTTTTTGTGATTTAAAATTTAAGAGCATTAAGTTCCAAAGAAGCCAAGGGATATATAACTAGGGAAAGGACGGTGAGAGAAAGGTGAGGAGGTTCAAACAAAAGAAGGCTGCATCAAGCCATGCAAGTGGCCATTCTGAACTGGTTACGGAAGTGGTTTGAAAGAGATAGTGGCATAGTGGGATCTTTCTGTTTAAAACATTGGAGCATATGGTGAAGGATGGGTTCGAAACCTGGAAAATGAAATAAGAATTTTTTTTTTTATTTTGTGAGGACATCTAGTGATTGACTGGTGTGGTGCCATGCCATCCAAACTAGGTGTTCATTACTTTGTGGGTCCAGGCAAAGGAGTTACCCCCTTTCCTTGATCAGTGCATATACACATGCCCCCACAGTTTTAATTTTCCCCCAAGAAGCTGAAAGGATGGTTGCCTTTCTATTCATAGGTATAAGCCATTTATGTGTTGCAGTTAGATTTCTCTTTGGTCTTCCAGCTCACAAATAATGACACAGAGACTTATTAGTTATGAAAATTTGGCCTTATTTTAGGCTTGTTTTTAACTACCTCTTATAACTTAAATTAACTTATTTATAATGATCTAGGTTCTGTCACATACCGCCCATCCTCCTTCTGTGTCTCCTGGTGTCTCTTGTGTATCTAGATTCATCAACTCCTTCCTTTCTCTCTACCAGAAAGTCCTGCCTTTACCTCCTGCCTAGCTATTGGCCATTCAGCTCTTTATATAACTAATCACAGCAATATATCTTCAGTGTATAAGCAGTCCCACAACAATATGTGTGTGCTGTATGCATAAAGACAGGTGGTGAAATTTCTGAGTCCACGCAGGGTTTACATTCATTCTTTTCTTTCAAAATGGAGTCGAACTTGCTTTTAAAACAGTCTTCTTGGGCAATGCACAAACCTAAAACACATATACAGTATGGAGGAACTTAGAGTAAAGCATAGCTGATGCCAACAGTATGCATGTAATTTGACTATTTATTAAAACTGAAAACAAATTTGCATGCTAATAAGATGGATGAGCATATCTGTCTAACATAATATAATCCAGTAATATACTAATCAGATACTCACATGCTGAGAAACAATGGTGGGACAATATTAAAAATGTTTGTTTTCCCTGTTTAAACCATCATGTTTCTGTAAGAACATAAAAACGCCTACACAGAATAGAATCACTGCAATTAATATTAAGCAGTAATCTAAAATCAGAGCTCAGGTGATTCAGGCATTACTCACTAGTAATGTATGCACCATGATGTAGTCTATAGTGAAGTGTGTTGGTTTGGTGTTCATCACCAAGACTGCAAGGAAACCTTATAACAATATGATCAACCAGAAATGCCTACCTCATATCCATTATGCATTTGATTTTTAATTTAAATTTTAGTTATTATGCCTTCAGAAACTCATACTGCTACCAACCCATAGGCAATTACCCTTACTTGTATGGGGGTCATACCCGAAAGTTTAAAAATCTTTTCTTCTATGTAAGTTCGGTTTTATCCCATGCTTTTTCAAACCCAGGCTAGCTGGTCTTGGTGAATTCCCGAAAGATCATCCCCATTGTCTCAGTGTGTGGGTGTACCCCTCGCGGTCCTGAGTTCCTTGCTCATGCTCCCCCTCCTTCTGCTCATGATTTGGACCTTGAGATTTCTGTCCGGTGCTCCAGTGTGGATCTCTGTCTCCTTTCATCGCCTGATGAAGGTTAATATTCAGGAGGATGCCTATATGTTTGTCTTTGGATTCACCTTCTAATTTAGCTTCTCTAGGATCATGAATTATAAGCTCACTGTCCTTTATTTATGGCTAGAAACCAAATATGAGTGAGTACATCCCATGTTCCTCTTTTTGGGTCTGGCTTACCTCACTCAGGATAGTGTTTTCTATTTCCATCCATTTGTACGCAAACTTCAAGAATTCCTTGTTTTTTATTGCTGAGTAATAATAGCAGACAATGAGGACTACTGAGAACTCAAGAACAATGGCAATGGGTTTTTGATCCTACTGCACATACTGGCTTTGGGGGAGCCTAGGCAGTTTGGATGCTCAACTTACTAAACCTGGATGGAGGTGGGTGGTCCTTGGACTTCCCACAGGTCAGGGAACCCTGATTGCTTTTCAAGCAGATGAGGGAGAGGGACTTGATCGGGGGAGGGGGAGGGAAATGGGAGGCGATGGCGGGGAGGAGGCAGAAATCCTTAATAAATAAAAAAAAAAAAAAAGAGCTAGTTCCAGGACGGGCACCAAAGCTACAGAGATACCTTGTCTCCAACCCCCCCCCCAAAAAAGCATACAAATATAAACTGTGTATTATACAAAGCCAAAAAAATAAATAAATAAAAATCTTTTCTTCAAACTGCAGTTGGAAATAAACAGTATTCATGCTGCAAAATTTTAAGTGATATTTTCAGATTCAAACATGTCAGTGCCAATGTGTACAGAGGTGTTGGGAGCAGTGAATTTCTTGTACACAACTTGTTTCCCCTTGATCTGAGTGCCTATAGCTGCTCTGAGCACAAGACCTTCAGGAGTTCCTGATGGCAGGAGAGTGGTTTCTGGTGGGTTTTGCTGGGGCATGGCTATCTCTATATAATCTGCTCCTGAACACAATGAAGGGGGCATTCTTGGGGAATTCAAGGATGACCCGTGTCGCTGTCTCTCTGTCTGTTTGTGTTTGTATATTTTAACCTCCAGCTCCCTTGGCCGAAGCTCGCGAACTGGGTGCCAGCGCACAGAGCGCAGACACGGGGGCGTGGTGCACGGCACAGAGGAACTGGTTTATAAATGCTTCCCCCTTGGTCATCTCTGTGGTGCAAATATAAAGGTACTCTATACATTCCTGACAGAACTAAATTTGCAAGTTTTCTCTCCTTTAGGGGTAGAAGAAAGAATGGGTCCTTTTATGGTACCCAAAACATTGTTCTTGAACCATATTTCTGGAGCTCTTGTGATAAATGCAGGCTGCAGTGCCTCAAAATGAAACCCTGGAGGCTCAGTCCAACAATTTGTGTGCCTTGAGCAATACTGAGCTCTGTGATAGCTGGTGTCATCTCAAAAGGAAAGGGTGGCTTCCCATTGAAGTTAGGTGTCCTTTGTTACAGTTGTGTAAAGCCAAATAAAGAAAACTATTATCCCACTTTTGCCCACCAGATCCCTCCTGTTCCAATGTTCATCCCCATTCCAGACCCCTCACACACCCGCTTGTGACATCTTACTATTTCACTTTCATGGTGAGACTCACCTCTTTCCCCCCTTGAATCTTCCTTGTTACTTAGCTTCTTTTAGACTGTGGACTGTAGCATAATCATCCTTTACTTTATGGCTAATATCCATCCACCTATAAGTAAGTACCTACCATGTTTGTCTTTCTGAGTCTGGATTACCCAGATCTTTTCTAACTCCATTCATTTGTCAGCAAACTTCATGATGCCATTATTTTTATTTATTTATTTTTATTGAGCTCTACATTTTTCTCTGCTCCCCTCCTTGCCTCTCTCCTCCCCTCTTCAACCCTCCCCTTGGGTCCCCATGCTCCCAATTTACTCAGGAGATCTTGTCTGTTGCTACTTTCTACTTCCCATGTAGATTAGATCTATTTAAGTCTCTCTTAGTGTCCGCATTGTTGCCTAAGTTCTCTGGGATTGTGTTTTGTAGGCTGGTTTTCTTTGCTTTATGTTTAAAAACCATCTATGGGTGAGTACATGTGATAATTGTCTTTCTGTGTCTGGGTGATGCCATTATTTGTAACAGCTGAGTAATATTTCTTTGTGTAAATGTAACATGTTTTTTATCCATACTTTGGTTGAGAATATCTAGGTTGTTTCCAGTTTCTGTCTATTGCAAATAAAGCTGTCCTTGTGGTATGGTAGAGTGTCTTTCATGTATATTTATAGCAGTGGTATAGATGACTCTTGAAATAGATTTATTCCCAATTTCCCAAGAAAATGCCATATTGATTTCCAAATTGACTATACAAGCTTGCATTATGATCAGCAAAGAAGGAGTGTTCCCCTTTATCCACATCTCCAGCATAACTGTCACTTTTGATTTTTATCTTAGTCATTCTTACAGGTATAAGATAGGATTTCAGAGTTGTTTTTATGTGTATTTCCCTGATACCTAATAATGCTGAATATTTCCTTAAGTGATTGTTAGCCATTTAAGATTATTCTGTTGAGAATTCTTTGTTTGGACCTGTACCTCATTTTTAATTAAATTTTTGGTTTGCTGTTGTTCAATTTCTTGTGTTCTTTATATACTTTGGATATTGGCCATCTGTCAGATATGGGTTTGATGAAGATCTTTTCTCATTCTGTAGGATGCTGTTTTGTTTTTTCAGCAGTGTCCTTTTCCTTATAGAAGTTTTTCAGTTTCATGAAGCCCACTTTATTAACTGTTGATCTCAGTGCCTCCCTGGTTTCTGTTCTTAGACACAATATTGACCAATTACAACTCTGAGTTAGAATTGGAAAAGTCTTCATGGCCACACTTTCTATAAATAATATTCTTAGGGTAGTTAATTCCCTCAGGCCAATCTTATGAGATACCAACTTCAGAGGTTGTTTCATTTTGCCTGTAAGACTCGATTTTACCAGATATGCCTCTTTTCCTCAGAGGTTACTCCTACTTGTCAGGAGGTCATATTGCAACACTTTCTTATTGCTGTGTAACTGAGAAGAAGGATTGCTGGAGGAGTGAGAAATGCTCTGGCCTTCTGGCTCAGGGATTGCAGCTACTGAGCCGGAACGTAATTGTCTCACTACTTCAGTAAGCTAGTTTCCTCATTAGTTGTTCTTTCCCCCAAATGTCTAAACACTATTATCTTTGTGCCTCATGCTCTTCTAGAATTCCACAAATTCCTACTGAGGGCAGAAGCCATATTCACCATTCATTTTCTTTTCTGCTGGCAGCTAGGAAGTCTTCCAAAGAAGTACGTCACAAATCACATCTTAACTTCTGTAGCTCCATTAGAAAAGGTAATAATGGCTTCCTCCAAACATTTTCTCTTGAGATGCCTATCTTTGAAATACAGCCACCACGTGGAAGGGAAGCTTAGATGTGCACATTTAGAGACCCATGGGGAGAGAAACTGGCAATACTTCTTGCCGTCAGCATCAATCACCATAGGCAGGCATATTTAGCTCATCCTAGCTCCAGGCTTGGCACCTTCCATGGAGAATATTATCTTTATTACATCTTGTTCAAATACTTGAACCCCAGCATGCACAAGTGAAAATAGCTGCTTTAGCCCACCAAAGTTCACAATGACTTGCAATCATCCTGATTGTAAGGAAGTGTTGATATTTGGGAATGTAGGAAGTCTGCCACTTCAAACCTATTTTCTGTCACTAATTTGGTGTCTGTACATTATATTTTAAATTTCTTTGTGTTCTGAGTTGATAATACCATTCGTTTGTAAAATCCAAATACTTTGCAACATATACATTTGTCCTCTCAAAAGTCTCTTATCCCCTATTTTTTAAAAATGTGTATAGATTTTTCAGCATTTATTGTGAGGAAACAGTTAACAAGGATAAAATTAATAAGTTTTACCAGTTTTACAGTATTAAATATTTCATTTTCTTTCTGTGTCAGGAGTAACTTAGCTTGACTGTGTTTTCTTAAAAGCTAAAACAGCAAGGGATTCAAAATTCCCACAAGATTTCTTATTCCTTAGTCCTACCAGGTGAAAGAGCTAACCTAAAGAGTTTTATTAGGATTTACCAATAGCTCAAGTCAGGGAGCTCAGGTCTGCTCTGCTTGCCCTCTTTTGACTGATGTTTCTTTTCAGTTCTTTACTCTTGTCCCTGAAGGAAAACTGAAGTTGTCAGGTTCTGTATAGGTAGAGATAAAATGGTCCAAGGGTCACCCAGAGATGCTTTCTGTCTTTCAAATAATTCCAACAGCCCAGAAAGATTTATCATTGCACCTTACAAGGCCTTTGGTTTAGTTTACGTCTTTATTTGTTTTCATTATGTCTGCCTCAGTCTCTTAAACCTTCACCACTGTTCTGTGAATGTCTGTTCCTGATTATCATTTATTTAGAGGATTTATTTCTGCCCATTCATGAAAAAGTGACAACCTTTCCAATTCAGGTGACAGCTCCCAAATGGCCTAGTCTAGTCTGAATGGAGTGAACCACAGTGATATGAAAACTCTTGTTTAATCTTCACAAAACACAGCAGAACATTGGTGGAAAAACTATTTTTTTAAATGAGGGGAGTGAAAATTCAAAAGTGAAAGAATATAGCTTTGGCAAATATATTTTTTCATTCATGTGAACATAAAGGACATTGTAACAGTGATTGTTTATGCATTTAAAATTTGAGATAGTAAGAATTCCTCTAATCATGTAGGCTCAATTAATAATGCTAATAAATCAAACTTAAAGGGCAACTCAACTTTGTTTAGATACATGATTACACACACACACACACACACACACACACACACACACACACACACAGTGATGTATCACTGTTTGATATATGCTTGTAAACCCAACACTTGGAACACTTGGAAAATAGAGGCAGCAGGATTTGGAGACAAATGCAAGCCTGAAATACTTTGATATCCTAACTCAATTATAAATAAATGTTAAAGACTCAAAAAAAACCCACCAAAATCTAAAAGCTAATTGCTAGTGTTCTCAGGCTAATAAGTGCAACTTCTTTATGACAGGTACTTCTATCTCATTGGTCTCTCTATTCTGTGCAAAGTAGTAATGTGGACAATTTTCACATAAATAGAAAAAATTCCTATAATGCATATGGAAATACAAAAGATCCTGGATAGCCAAAAAAAATTGTATAAAAGACCAATTCTGGAAGGATTACTGTACTAAATTTTTAGGTATAACACACAGTTATAACAATAAAAGCACTATGATACTGGCACAAAACAGACATGTAGGAAAATGAAGCAAAACAGAAGGTCAAACCATGAGTGTGCATAACTATAGCCACTTGATATTTGCCAAGGTTGCCTGAAATAAACATAATTTGATCTGCCTTTTCTTTTTCAACTTTCTTTTTATTCATTCTGTGTGTCTTGATCCCATTCACTTTCCATCCACCCTCTCCTTCTGCACTGCTCCCCCAAACAACAACAACAAAATTTAAGAAAGAAAAAGGGAGAACAATCAGGAAATTAAAAATCTCATCATGTAAGCTGCCGTGTGACCCAGTGAGTCATGCAATGCACCTCTTTGTCCATACATCTTTACTTGCAAGTGTTCATTGCAAAGAGTCATTGTTCTGATTTGAGGCCTCTGGTTTCTTTGATGCTGGGCCTTTGTTAGGACTTTTCTTGGATAACCTGTTGTTGCCCTTTGTTGTGGAGATCCTGCCACTTTGGATGTGCAGGTCAGGTCCCATCACGTGCTCCAGCAGATCATAGACTGGGTAGATATTAGGGCAGGTCAATTCATAACCATGGTCGTGGCCAGCTGCAGGGTTGGTCCGTCCTCCAGTTCTCCTGGTCTTTACTCCTGGATGAGCTCTTCAGCATTGCCCCAGCTAATTCATCTCTTGCAGCAATGAGCCAGGGATGGAACCAGTTCTCCTGCTTTCATGCAGCTGGTGAGGGACAGCCCTCCCTCTTTTACGACTCCAGGGCCAACTCCTCCACCTGTGTCAGGCGATGATAAGTAGAAGATTGGGAGCAGGCCGGGCGGTGGTGGCGCACACCTTTAATCCCAGCACTCGGGAGGCAGAGGCAGGCGGATCTCTGTGAGTTCGAGACCAGGCTGGTCTACAGAGCTAGCTCCAGGACAGGCTCCAAAGCCACAGAGAAACCCTGTCTCTAAAAACCAGAAAAAAAAAAAAAGAAGAAGAAGAAGAAGATTGGGAGGGCATCTCTCTTCCACCAAGGCTGCCACATGTCCTGGCATCAGGACTGGGTCACCCTCACCTCCACCTCGTACCACTAGGTAGCTCAGCTATTCTGCCAACTTGAGGGGCAGGGACATTTCCTGAGTGCATCAGATGGTAAAGGAAGGATCAGATCTCTTGTCTGTTGCAGGCTGCAAGGTATGAAGGATAAGAGGGGGCTTTTGCCTCTTCTAAGACTATGTTTTATTTTGTTCTTTGGAGATTTTCCTTTTGAAATTTAAGTTCATTTTTCCTTGATATGCAAAACCAAAAACTCTACATGTAATTGGGATAAGACGGGATTTGCCTCTATGATCTTACACTGTGCAGTATTCCTGCAGCAGTTGGGCACACCTCTGTGGAAGGATGGCTTGTACCTTGTGTTTTACTTTTCCAAACTTGAGTGAGAAAATGCAATGGGGGTAATTTTAAGTGATTGTCCCAAAAAGGGATGTCTTTGAAGAAATCTGGTATCACCACTCTGCACCTCAAACGCCATATTCTAATTTCTTTTTGTCTCCAATAACTGAATAACAAGTTGGACATCACTTGGGAAGGTGAGAAATTAAAATAATTGGAATCCAGAAATAAGCTTTGAGATATTTTGGCTCAGTGGTATTTTTTCTGTGGTTACACTGATGCCTATTTTCCAATTACTTTTGTGCCAAGTTTTAACTTTTCTGTGCATATGAAAAGTGTTTAAAAAAAGAACAACACTAAATATAGGGCGAAGACTACTCATTATTAATAAAATTGAATGAAACTCCTGCAATCAGATCTCTGCACCACAGTATAGCATTTGGAGACTTGAACTAATATCTCTAAAAATACCAAAGCAACTTTGTCCTTTGGCCAGTGTGATGGTGTTTCAGATTTGCTATTTTTTGAAGGGGACAGGAGGAAGAGAACAGAAGACAAGGCATGGGAACAGGTGACAAGGCAAGAAACAGAAACAGGGCAGAAGGAAGAGGAGAGGGGACAGGAAATGTGGTAGAAGGGGACAGAGCATAGGCACAGGGTATGAGGCACAGAGACAGGAATCAGGGGGCAGGGCCTAGAGCACAAATACGGAGAAAACCACACACACACACACACACACACACACACACACACACACACACACACACGGCACAAGAGACAGAATCCAGAGCACAGGGACCAGGAGACAGAACAAAAAGCATGAAGAATGGGGGAATGTATCCTAAATCTATTTAAATCAGCAGAAACTAAAGGGGCCCTCCAACCTTTAATTGATGGCAGCTTAGGGAAACATGTCTTTTCCTAGGGCTTCCAGGAGCAATGGTGCAATTCATTCATAGGCAGGTGTCTGTTAATGTCCTGAGGTTGTTTGGAGGGTGATTCCAAAATAGATATCACAAGGAGACATCTGGGAGTGAAATCTGTGGCATATGTGACTATAAAATCTGAATATAAATGTGCAGTTAAGGCTAAAAGAGGGAATATACGTATGTATATCAACGAATGATGTTTACAGCAGTAGTAAATTTAGAAAGAGATATTTATAATTAAGAGCATATTGAATGGCTTTGGATCATCTATAAAACTGAACATTGTCACTCAGGGATGATTTTCAAATATCCACAAGAGAATAGAAGGATCAATACCACTCCGGATGATGGAAAAAGGCTTGAGAGATTATGTTGGGCATTTTCACAGGCTAAATGACAATACAACAAATCAAAAATGTTGAGGTCAAATAAAAACACCCCAATTTCCATGGCAATGTGAGAGTCTGAGATCATTTCAAATTAGCAAATGTGGGAACTCAGAGCACATTTCCCCTTTTTATAGTACCAGGAACTTCTGTCTTCACCACCTCAAACATTTCACATAGCACCGAGGGAGAAGCTCTCCTTTTCCCCAGTTAGTTTCCTGATACAATGCATTTTATAATACAATGCAGATATTACAATCAAAAGCACACACATTTAAATCAGCTTGAAATGTTATTTGGGCAGAAGCACCATTTCCAGTCACAAGTTAAATATATTCAAACAGAATAGTGCATCTGCTCCTGTCTCCCCTCAGAGGCTTACCAGCTTTAGAGGCCAATGATGAGGGTGTTTATTACAGAAAAGGACGGGGGAATATCTCTCACACAAATTTGCATTTAGCTTTCTCTCTAAGACATAATCCACAGGAGTTATATGTGGGGATAAACCATGTGCTGCTCTGTCTTCACTGTGGAAAGATTAGTTTTCTTCTTTTAGTTTCTTTTGCTTATATCAATGGTTGTCTTTGAACCCCCTGTGCAGTAGAGAGAATGACCTTGAAATTCTGTTCCTTTTGTTTCTACATCCTAAGTGTTATATGTATTAATCCCTTTTCTGTTGCTGTGAGAACTGTCATGACAAAAACAAACAAAAACAAACAAACAAACAAAAAACAGCAACAACAGAAACCCAAAACCAGAAAGGAAAAAATAGTACCAAAAAGAGAAAAGTTTGTTTTAGCTTAAGGTTCCAGAAAGCTAGTGTCCAACACAATGAGGAAAGCATGTCTGCTAGCAGAAGCTGGAAACTGTGTTATTAGATTTGCTCTGCACACAGGAAACATGGAAAGAGAAGACACAGGAAATGGGCCAGACTATAAACCCTCAAAATCCACCCCTAATGAGGTACATCCTCCAGGAAGACTGCACATCCTTAATGTTCTCTCATATCGCTGAAGAGCATTAGCTAGAGACCAAGTGTTCAAATTTGTGGGATTATGTGGATCATTTGTGATTTCAGAGCTGACCACAAAACCAGTTAAGGAGCTCTTACCTGGGGAGAGCTAATTATTCTCTTCTCAACATCCCTCAGTTGCCTATAGTTCTTTCTCTAAAGAAGGGGGCCTGAAAAGTACTCCTTCCACCATAGCATAGATATTGGTGATTAAGCGTAAAGACACATGCCTTGATTTTGTGTTTGTCTCAACATTTTTAATCTCACTTTCTTGTCCTGAATGAATTTGTTTCTTAGCTGCATGTTGGAAATGAGTATTTCTTTCTCACAGATTTCTAGGTGAAATTTACTGTATGAACTTCACCAAAAATGAATAGAAACATATCTATAATATCAATATAGCATGATCAGCTAGGTCAATCTGTAACCAGCAGTTTCTCTCCCACCTGCCAGTTCCCAATAAAACCACTCTGATGCTTAATATTAATTACAGATGTTTGGCCAATGGCTCAGACTTCTTACTGGCTAGGTCTTAATTTTAAGTTAACCCATTTCTATTAATCTGTATATTGCCAAGTGGTCTGTGGCTAACCAATGGTGCTCTACCATGTTGCTCCTTGGATAGCTGCTGGTACGTATCTCTCTTGTTTCTGCCTTCTTTCTCCTTCTGTCTCTGCTTGGCTTTCCCACATAGCTATATTCTGGCCTGCTATATGCCCAAACAGCTTTATTCCTCAACCAATAAAAACAACATATATTCACAGCATACAGAAGGGCATCCCAGATCATCTCCCCCTTCTGTCTAATTAAAAAGTAATGTTCCTTTCCTTTAACATTGTAAAATTACATATAACAAAATAGTCATCAATAAAGAATTACAGTTATAATATTTACTCTATTTGTATTTGGCAAAATTAAAGAAAATGCTCTAGCATCTATCTTATCTTTGTTAGTATAAAGTTTTATATCTAATTTATCTTTTATCATAACTAAGGAAAGCTATAATTATATAGCCTTCAGCTCCATCTTAGTCTCCAGATGGATATAATAGTATATGAGTAAACACAGTAGAGCACCACCTGTGAGCCATGGACCACATTGTTATATACAATCTCAGCTCCCTTTCCTTTCTCCTACTCCCCCCTCTCTGTACTTCACCCCCATTCACTTCTCGGAAAGAGTAAAGCCTCCAATGGGGTGTCAACAGAGCCTGTTATATCACATTGAGGTAGAAACAAAGCACTCCTCCTATATCTAGGCTGAGCAAGGTATCCCTCCAAAGGGAATGGGCTCCAGAAAGCCAGTTCATGTACTAGGTATAAACACTGGTCCTATTGCCAGTGGCCCCAAAATCTGAGCAAGGTACACAATTGTCACCCACATTCAGAGGGCCTAGTTCAGTCCTATGCAGGTTCCTTGGTTGTCAGTCCAGAGTCAGTGAACTCCATCTAGCTCAAGTCAGCTGTTTCTGTCATTTTCCTAATCATGGTCTTGACCCCTTTGTTCATATTATTGCTCCTCCTTCTCTTGGACTGAAATCTGGGAGCTCAGCCCAGTGCTTAGCTATGGATCTGTGTATCTGCTTCTATCATTTACTGGATGAAGGTTCCATGATGACAGTTAAAGTAGTCATCAATCTGATCGCAGGGGAAGGGCAGTTCAGGTACCCTCTCCACTACTGCTTAGATTCTTAGCTGGGATCATCCTCGTGGATTCTTTGGAATTCCCCTAGTACTAGGCTTCTTACTAACCACATAATGGCTCCCTCTATCAAGATATCTTTTTTCTTGCTTTCCCTCTCTGTCCTTCCTTCAACTTGGCCACCCTGATCCTCATCAAGTTTTCTTCCTCCCTCCTTTTTCCCCTCCTGTCCCCTTTCCTTCCTCCCCGCTCCTTCTCCATGCTCCCAATTTACTCAAGAGGTTTTATCTATTTCCCCTTCCCAGGGGGATCCATGTATGTCTCTCTCAGGGTCCTCCTTGATTCTTAGCTTCTCTGGGGCTGTGGACTGTAGTCTGGTTGTCCTTTGCTTTATGTATAATATGAGAGGGGAAACTTTAAAATGGAAATTAATAGTTATTCACTATCCCAGATGGTCTAAAGCCCACTTATGGTAGACGAAGACTAAAAGGCTGTATTGTGGCCTGTATTCACATGTGACCTCATATGGTTTACTTCTGACTATCACTGCATGAAAAGGGAGAGAATAAGAGAGACGGCTGCTACATGCAAGTAATCAGGGCATGGTGTCAAGAGCAGTACAGGTGAGGTTAGAAGATTGATGGAGTATTTAACAACACATCGCATCTCTACTCATACTGGCTTTACATGCCTCCTAGGAATATTGGCAGGATTAATGGTGTATAAGAAGGTAATTTGTGTCAACTTAAAAGCACTTAATCAATTGACAAAAACTTTATGATTGATGATTTTAGTTTTGAAGAAATAAAGCCCAAAGAGCTTGTTTTCTAGGTCCAAAGGCCACTGAGAACATTGAATACACACCTTTTTCCACATGCCGCCAATAGGTGTTCAACCCACATCATCACATCCTTAAAAACTGACAGTTTTTCAGTATAGTCCCCACCACCAACACTTCGGGGGAAACTAGCTGCTTTCTTTGTTTCCTTTGTGTCTTCATTTGTTTGTTTGTTTGGTGGTTGGAGCAATGAGAACAGTAAATACCACAGGTTTTTTTTAATCACAGGATTAGGGCAGCTCTGAAGGGTGACACCTGAGGAAACAAGCAGAAAGGTAACTCAATGCTCCTCAACAGTGGTGGTCTCCATACCAGGAGGGAGACTGCCTACGGAACGGGAAGAACATAGTTACATTAGTGGTAAATTTGAAGACAGAGCAAGTGATACTAACCAGGATATGATATATAAGTTGTGACAGAAAGGAAACAGTCAGGAATGGCAGAGTCATCTTAGAAGCCTGGAATATGAAGGGAATGGTATAGCATTTATTTAGATATAGGAGCTCCTGGGAGAATCTGCTTGGTGTGGAGAGGGCAAAGTCTGAATATCCATTTTAGAAGTCAAGCTTGTTATGTCAAATTAGACTTCGAACTGGAGGTGTTAGACAGCTGAATAAGAGATCTAAAATTCAGAAGTTAGCCAGACTAAAATTAAATTGTAAGACTCGTTCTGTGCAGATGGGAATTGATGACTCAGATTGCAGAGCAGGGATGAGATCATTTTGAAAAACTGCTTTACTAAGTTTTAAGGAAATCTAACTAAGCCAAATTATGTCATCTTTTTCTATACTTTAGTAAATATATAGATGAATAATCACAGTGTGTACATCTATTCATGAGTACACACCTATAGTTTTATGCTGCATGCAAATTTATACATATATTTATCTTACTAGTGTCTTATAAATATTATATTATGTTTTTATAAAGATAAAATAGTATAATTTTGTTTTAACTCTTTTCGAGGCAGGGTCTTATTATGTACTTCAAACTGTCCTGGAACTCAATATATACCTAAGGTAACATTCAGACTTGTGATATTACATCTGCTTCATCACCCTCTGTCCTGAAAGTACCAGTATAAACAAGCTATCACTTTTGGCTTTAAGATAGTTATTTTATGAAAAATTCTCCATATAAATTACTACTTTTCTTCTAGGGCAGCCTATTTCTATATTTCATCTAGGTGTCCTCTTATTGTGGTAAGCCATATAATTCCTTATTGAATTTACCTGTGCATTCAATGTCATTCTTCCTGTCTCAGAAAATGGTCATTTAACACCATGATTCTATATTGTTATATGTGTACTACTCATTGACCAAGATCATATTTTTTTCTTCCTCTTGGCACTAATGAGACTCTATTGCTTATATTTTGAAATTGGGTGTAGAAGTCAGTAGTAGAAGTGATCTACAACACTCTGTGTTGACACATAGAAATACTTAGTGAGCATATTTCTAGGGGCTTTTCCCTTCCACAGAATTGATATGAACCATTTTGAAGAATTTTACAAGCCAAATCTTTAAGACATTTATCTTCAGTAGTATTTACTGTTTTGTGATTCAAGTCTTATTTTATATAAGGGGACTTTTATGCTTTGAAGCTATTATTCTGATTTATCATATGAATGGATTTATACTAATCTAGCAGCTGTCAAATCTAAAGCATTATAACACAAGAAAGACAAAATTCATGTTTACATGGTAACTGTCATAGTTACTTTTCTATTGCTGTGTTGAAACACAATGAACAAGACAAATTATAGAAAAACAAATTTATTTGGGGCTTACAGTTCCAGAGGGATGGGAGTCTATCACCATCATGTCCAGGAACAGACATGCAAGCATGGTGCTGAAGCATCAGCTCACATCTAAATCCACTTACAGGAAGCAGAGAGAAAGGAAGTGATTTGGAAGAATGGGGATGATTGAAGGCTTTTGAAACTTTAGCTTGTCTCCAGTGACATACCTCCTCCTACAAGATCAGACCTCCCAATCTTTCACAAACAGTCACCAACTAGGAAAGAAGTATTCAAATGCAAGAAACTCATGGGTTCATCTTATTCAAACCACCATCTTGATCAATCATTTTTTCATCATGGACAATCATTAAGTAAAACAACAGCAGCCAGCCTTAAGAAATGCCATGTAGAAGGGACAATGACTATTCCTAACATACCATTGCTTATTTATATCAGCCAGTAAATTCCCTTATTAGAACTGCCTGTTCTTTTTCTCTAACTTGTATGTTATATTGGTTCAGCCTTTCATCTTTTCTGTAACTTTATGATTACAGCTATCCTGTATGATGGTAATATCTTCTTAACTGAATCCCTTACTCCCACCAAGTTGTCTTGAGAAGTAATTGTCATGAGGCCCCAAATTGAGGCTGATGGTCAGCTGTGATGTTAATCCTGTAACCTGCTAATCCACTTCACTACAGATAATATGAGACTCTAGTACATAATCAAATCATTGCATGATGAATACATACTTGAACCCAAAGAAATCAAGTGAGTGGAGTATTAATATCTGGGTCCGTATGGGATGTCCAGATATATTCTTTTTACAAGAATAATACTGCAGATGATATCAAAATGCAACTCATCTTAATAGAGGATTTTTGTGTCTGAGATGATCCTTTGATGAGTAACTCCAATAGTTGAGATTTTTTTTTATCCCAGCTTCCAGTGCCTCACCACCATGTTCTAATTAACTCTTCCCTTCTGTTCACATGTAGTAGTTTTATTAGCATTGCTACACTGTCTCAAGTGATCCAAGACTGTTGGCTCCGAGTATACATTGATTCACATTTTACTGAATGTTATCATTCCTATATGAGTTTAATGTGTTCCCCAAGGGTTCTTGTGTTGATATGTAATCTCTCACTGGAGATAGTATAAGAGTAGAAACTTAATTAATTATGACAGTTGGAGGTAGATAATTTGTAATATTATTAGAAATAATAAAATCAACAGTGTGGAACTGCCAGGATTCAATAGTGGTGTCTTCATAAAGAGAGAAATCAGAATACACATGAGAGAGAGAGAGAGAGAGAGAGAGAGAGAGAGAGAGAGAGAGAGAGAGAGAACTGTCTCTTACTATCTGATGCTGTGATTCACTTTGCAATCAGTGATCAAAAAGATTACCACCAATTGTGGGCCCTTAGTCCTTCAGAAATGTAAAATCTGTCAACCTCTTTTCTTTATGATATGTGACTCAGACTTGGGCATCCCATTTTAGTAACACCAAATGTTTTAGTATCTTGAAGATGATGTTCAAAGGGAACAAACTAACCTTCAAATACGGACATGTCATTTTTGTTAATTATCTGTTGTTAGTCATAGTCATTAGTAAATTTTTTTCATAAGGCCTAAAGATTCATTTTACAAGGATCAAAGCTACACATTTCAGAAGCCCTAACTTCTACCATTCCAGCTTTGGAAGGAATTACCATACACTCTCAATGTCTACACTAGTGGTACATTGTCAAAGTATCCCCTAGTCTGCCAAGTCATCTCATTTTGGACTGTTAGAAACAAACTCCTCCAGCATGCTTCTCTGTCATCCTGCCAATTGTTTTACCAGAAACTGATTTGTTCCAAGTGTAGCGATAACTGGCTCCTGAGTGTCCTGTAACATAGTTTAAACTAAACTCTCTCAATACAATGTTAAAGGTAGCTGGGAAATAAGAAAAAACAAACCACAGAGAGTGGCTACGGCTGTTGGTACTTGTCTTTTGAATCTATGGGAAGCAATGATTCCATCACTTACCACTCAAGACTACCACTCCTTCTACACTAAGATAGTTGATGTAGCACTAACCCTTCCCTAAGGAGCATCACACTCCCACAAGCACTGAGATGGCCTTCCAATACAAGTACACATTTCAAATGACTGTCCTACTCTGAGTGAAGCTATGCCACTCACAGGAAGCTAGCTTTGAAATCTATTCTGTGCTAAATTTAATCCTGTGCAGTTTCCTTGAGAAAGTCTTTTTGCAGTGAGATTAAAAGCTTATATTATCATGAATCTTAGGTGCTATGCTTCTATTTCCATTTACCTGTGGTTCTACAGAACAGAGATTGAATATTGATTTACATTTTTTAGATAATCAGATTGCTTTGACAAAATCTTGCTTTCAATCAAAGTGGTGATTGGGATCAGTTTCATAATAATAAGATGTCCCATAATATATAATCAGGTCCATTTCTTAGCTTCCAAAAGATTCTAACCCTGGGTTCTGGAACAAAGCATATTTAGAGTGCAGCAGCAATAATTAGGAAAATCAAAAACAGATGAAATGGTCATGTATTTCAAACATCATTATCAAAATTTATGGGTATGTATCTATAAAATAGAATATAATCTCTTTCTTAAGGGAAAAAAGAAAAATATTTTAACAATATTTTATTGTGGAGAAAGATCATGATTCTCTGAAATGTTACAAAATGTTTTATGTAAAATGGGAACTTGACCAGAACAGTACTATAGCAATTCGGAGTCCAAATCCTGATATATTCTTTAATTATAATATGTCCTTTCCTGGTAGTCATCAAGATCTGTGTTCTTTGAGTCCCCACACAAAGAGGCATACTCTTTTTCAGTAAATTAAATCAATTTCCATTTGTTCTGGGTCTTAGAGATTTTATTTCTCTTATCTTTATTTAATTTTCCATTCATCTCTTCCCAGAGCATGTTTCATTGTCTTCCTTTGGTTTCATGGCAGGTATTCTAACTTCTTTGGCTTTACAGAAGTCCCTGTGTTACAGAGCAATCTGCTAATGCATAGCATTTTAAGCTCTGTAGAAACTACCAAAAGCTTAACAAAAGGCTGGATAAACATTAACTACAATAATTAGAGAATCCTTATTCTGTCTGGCAATTATTCCCAGAATCATGGATCCAAAATAAAATAAATTGAAAGTCTTCTTAACTCAAAATGATTCAAATTATAATGACAATTTTATTACAAGTCACAGGACGCTGAGTGATATTTATAAAGTAACAAGTTAGCAGGGAACTGTGCTATATCTCTATACATAAATACACTGAGTAAAGTTAAAACCGTTATGCCTATTTCTTCCAAAAGTCATTTATCATGTTTTACGGTAAGAATATTCAACATAATTTCTTCTTGCTTTTTGAAATTTTATCTTCCTATTCCCAATCGCCTTTAGTAATCACTATTGTACTCTTATGAAATCATTATTGCATTCATGGGTAAGATCATACTTTATGGCTAGAGAGGTGACTCAGTGGTTAAGAACACCAGCTGCTCTGGCAGAGGTCCTAGGAGCCAGTTCAGGAGACACACAAGAACTGCAGGGGATTTGACTTACCTGGCAGCAATACTATTAATACCCCCACACAGATATACATACACAAATAATTAAAAATAAAATAAATCCAAATTTTATTCAATATCTTAACGATTTTATTAAAGAAGTCTTTTACTTGCTTGGTTAGAGTTGCCCTGCAGTTTATTTGTTTGTTTGAGACTATTGTGATTTCTTCCTCAGTCTGTTCACCTTTTGTATATAAAAATAATTCTGATTTTTGTGTACTAATTTTGTATCCTGTTACTTTACTGAAAGTATTTATCAGCTCTAAAAGTTTGCCAATGAAATCTTTAGGGTCTTTTATGTATAAAATCATATTGTCTTCAATAAAGATACTTAAAATTTTTGCTGTTTTATTTGTATTCTATTGCTGTCTTTCAGTTGTCTTATTGGTTTAGCTAACACTTCAAGTATATTGAACAGACATTAAGAGAGTGGATTTTCTTGTGTTGTTTCTGATTTTAATGGGAATTTTTTCAGTATTTCTTCAAGAATGCTGTTGGCTACAAGCTTACTATAAGTTGCTATTGCTATCCATAGCCTCTTCAGGACTTCAGTCAGGAGGGAGTGTTGGATTTTGTCAAAGGCCTTTTTGGCATCTAATGAGCTGATCATGTACTTTCTATATTTTAGCCTGTTTTAGTGGTAGATTGCATTATTGATTCATATATGTTGAACCATCCCTGCATTTCTGGGTTGAAAGCCATCTTGACCACATTGAATAATCTTTTAGATATGTTCCTGGATTCAACTTGTATGTTTTTTTTACTGAGAATTCTTACATTTATGTTTCTAAGGATGATTATTTAATTTTTAAATCTTTTCTTCATTGTGTATTTATATGGTTTTGGTGTCAACATAACAGTAACTTCATAAAAAATGGAAATGTTGTCTTCAATTCATTTGACAAGATAATTTGAGGAGTATTGGTGTTCTCTTTGAAGGTCTGGAAAAATTCTGGCCAGAGTCCATTTGACCATGGGCCTTTTTAGTTTGGAGATTTTAAATTATTACTGTATTTAAATAGTGTTTTGTTTAAATTTTTATTTCATCTTGATTTTACTTTTAGAGGTTATATGTATTGAGAAACTCATCCATTTCTTTTAAATTTTCCAGTTTGTATAGCTTGTATAGATTTTAAAGTATGCCCTTTTTATTTTCTGAATTTTTTCAGAGTCTGAAATAGTATCCTTTTCTATTTCTAATTTTATTAATGTCAATCATCTATCTCTTTTTCCTTGGATCTTCTTTCTTCTCTTTTCAGGTGATTGAAAAGGGAAGCATATGGGTATCTTTAAGAGCAACCAAGGTTTTTCTGAGTCTTGGTGAACTTAGCTCAAGAGAGGGTTAGGGTCCTGAAATACTCAGTGATTAGCAATGCCACCAGAGCCAGTGGATTTCTTGAATCTAGAATGGGAAGAAGGCAATGTACAGACCACAGATAAATTTCAGAGATGAGTTTATTAGATAGGTGGGAATGTAAGCAAGAGAGAGAGGGAAAGGTAGAAAGGTAGAGCTCCTGTGTAGCAGGAATGGGTTTCCAGGGATGGCGTAGCACTAAGGTGTTGGTCTGAAAAACTTCTCAATGAACCTGTGGCAGAAACTGAGGTGAGGCATGGGAGAGCTGGTCAGTACAGTTAGTCTAAGCATAAGGTGTTCAGGTTGCTTCTGTCTGTTCCAGTCCTATCCTCATGGAGAGCTTCTGGTAAGGGAAAGAGATATTCAGGGGCTGGAATCAGAATTCTCCTTTCTGGCATCCAGCAGGATCATTTGCCGAGGTTCTGCTTTAGAATCACTACCTCATCTGAACAGTTTCTATTCCCAACTCTCACCAACATCACTCTCACAGTCTTACTTCTGTCTATGTCAAGAATTCACAGATTAGTGTTGAGAGAGGCTCGATACTGTAAGCATCTGCTATTTAAGAGTGTATAACGTGTCTGTGTAATTTATAGCAGCAAATCTAGGTGTTGAAACCTTTTGTCTAAACCTTAGGTCTAATAGATGTGGATACCCATTCTTTTTACTTGAAATTCTGTCTAAACGTATTTACGGTAAATGTCCCCATCACCGTTTCAGACTCGTTCAGTCATACAGAGAAAGCCTCAGTAACGTAGCGATGGGCACGGTGGCAGTGACAGGAGAAAGATGGAAGGCAACTACTCGGTTTACACCAAGGAAGAGGCTGTGTACTGACTACTTGATTAAAATTGATGTTGCTTAGTGGGAAATGTGTAGCTGGTTTATGACAGCCGCTCGAGATGTGAGAAAGTAGGACAGACAACTTGAAATAAATGAGCTAACATGTGTGAGCCCTGATGTAAAAAAAAAAAAAAAAAAGGAATTCACAGATTAATCTAGGTGAGGTGAGGGATCAGAATTACAAGAGGCAGAGATGCCACAGTGTTTGGACATGGACTTCCTCAGCTTAAGGGCCACTTTAAAGTCCTCTAAAGTGAAATTATAAATGCAGTGTTTCACCAAGATGCTCTTAGACCAACACCATGAAAAAATTTATATTCAGTGCAGTCAAACTAATGAGAAGTGTAGCAATAGGATGAAGAATGGCTAAGTTCCAGCCCACTCAGGCAGAAAGGACATGGTCCACTTAAGCATTACCAAATCCATGCAGTGTTCAGAAAAGCAAGTCAGTTGTTAATTAATGTTAAGTGACAATCTATTGCCACTCAAATTTATGACATGTTAATGGATATCACACAGAAGAAACATACAGGAGATTGGTCTTTCTGTTTTTGTCATTAGTTATAGGAACTCTAAACCCACTCTGTCTTGTTTTCAAGTGTACATCTGTATTTGCCCTTGACTTTCTTTGTCTTTCCTTTGATATTTAAAATAAGAGAAATACAAACTTGGCTCTGAGCTAATCTCCAAGGCATTTAAATTTGTGATTTTACCAGAACATGAAAGTCAAGGGTAATTATGATTTAAGTCATTCCAGTCACTCAAAGGTATTTTTATGTAGTTGATGTTTAAAAAATAGCAATAATTTTTTTAAGATGTCAGGGTATTTTAAAAGAAAGATAATTTCAATGGAACTCTCCTTCAAATGAAGGACAGTGTCAAGCTATGAAAAACAGAAAGTAAATTGAGGAAACCAAAGACTTGCAATCTTTCACAGCTCCCTTATTAGACCTGCTGGGATGAAATAAACATGTCAGATCAACACATTTGCTTCATCCCAAATTATGTAGATGAACACCTGGCAAACAAAATATTTTTACAGCACAGATTCTCAGAAATACTTCATTAAAAGCTTTGAGAAACTTCTATAAATTGCAACATTGTGTTGAAATTGTAAGTATAGAATGTACAATTTAACTTATGCATGTGCTTCTATGCACACACACGCATATATATGTATCACAACACTCACATGCATGCATATATTCATGTCCCTAAATAATTCATAATTGTGACACACACATCATAAATGCTGTATTATATGTAAAATTAAAAGAAAATCATACAGCTTCTTCATTTTTAGTGTATTTTTAACATAATATTTTCTAAGACAAAGTATTTCTTCTAACAGTAAGGAACTTAATGTTTCTATGTGCATATTAAATATTTAGTATTTACGTTTTATTTAGTTTAATTTCAACTGGAGATCTACACTCTTAAATTCCACAGAACACTGGTTTTATCTGTTTTTTAAAATTCTTTCCTACTTTAAAAACAACAAGAATATCAAAAGAATTGCATGAAAGAGAAATTTTTATAAGATTTATTTATTTATTATGTACACAGTATTCTTAGTATTCTGCATGTATGCCTGCAGGCCAGAAGAGGGAACCAAATCTTATTACAGATGGTTGTGAGCCACCATGTGGTTGCTGGGAATTGAACTCAGGACCTTTGGAAGAGCAGGCAGTCCTCTTAACCACTGAGCCATCTCTCCAGCCACTTGAAAGAGAAATTTTTAAAAACATAAGAAGTTTTTTTTTATTTTGTATAATATAATGAGCTGATTTAAGTCAATTTTATTTAACAGAAATAAAGAAGAGTTGCTCAGGATTATAATTGCTGGGTTTTAGCTTTCACACAAAACCAAGTATCTCTTACTATGATCCTGATTTCTGAATTGTAACTGCTAGTTACAGTTAAAGCAGGCTTTTGAGGAGTCCTTTTTTGTTGTTGTTGTTCTGTCTTTGCTTTTGTTGTTGTTGTTGTTTTATTTTCTGAGACAGAGTTTTTCTCTGTACCCTTGCTTGTCCTGGAACTCCTTCTCTAGACCAGGCTGGCCTCAAACTCACAGAGATCAGCTTGCCTCTGCCTCTCAAGTGCTGTGATTATAGGCGTGCAATGTCTTAAGAAGGAGAAAAAGAAGACCATCCAATATGGATATATTGTTTGTGCAATAAGAGAAGAGGCAGCCTCACAATGTCCCTTAGAAGACAAAAGGCAGTTGCGTGAGGTCCTGCTGTGAGACAAGGCTTCATCTGACTTCCTTAGAAGTGCATGTCTGCATGTCTGCTAATTCTTTATTAAACATGTCATTCATTTTCACTGTTTCTTATTGAAAAGTTGTATTTTTAGTACTACCTATCAGCTAATTTCAACTTTAGGTATAAAATTTGATTAACAGGTAATAAATAAAATAAAGGAAAAAAGAAGATATCTTTTAATTTAGTTAAACCACAATTTAAAAAGAATGGAAATTCCTTTATAACCAGATTTAAATATACAAATTGATCCAAATGCCTATGAGAATATAGAGAAAATACATAAATCAAGGGATATCTGGAAGAAGTGATAAATAAATAACAGCCACATACTTTTTTTTGAATTTTCAAGGCAGGGTTTCTCCGTAGCTTTTTTGGTTCCTGTCCTGGAACTAGCTCTTGTAGACCAGGCTGGCCTCGAACTCACAGAGATCCGCCTGCCTCTGAGGCCTCCCGAGTGCTGGGATTAAAGGCATGCGCCACCACCGCCTGGCTCAGCCACATGTTTTTAAGTCATAAGTACTTATAAATATATTTGCTGTACCTTAGAGGCAAGGGCATAAATCCAAATTGCCTTTTTCTCCTTTTGTCTTCAAATCTCATCTAAACTTTTATCTTGCCCATTCCCAAGGGGAAAGAAATGTTTTCAGGTATTTTAATTAGTTTGGCATATGAATACATGAAAAGTAATATGTATTCTAAAATAGATGGAAAATTAAAAAGTAAAGCATTACACGTGGCTATTTGAAATATGCCTAGTTATTTGTTTATCCTTTTTTATTTTTAAATTTTTTTTTTATTGAGAAAGGAAAAAAACCAAGTTTCCACCTCCTCCCAGCCTCCCATCTCCCTTCCCCTCCTCCCACCCTTCTCCCCCTCCCTCTCCAGTCCAAAGAGCAGTCAGGGTGCCCTGTCCTGTGGTAAGTCTTAGGTCCTCCCCCCTCCGTCCATATCTTGGAAGGTGAACATCCAAACTGGCTAGGCGCCCAGAAAGCCAGAAAATTAAGTAGGATCAAAACCCCTTGCCATTGTCCTTGGCTTCTCATCAGCCCTCATTGTTCGCCATGTTCAGAGAGTCTTTTAGTTATGTTCTTCCCCTCCCCTAATTTCTCCTAGCTCCTGCCATCCCTACCAATCTGACTCCATGTTCTTTCTCTCTTTTAAAAAATAAAAACTACCACAAAACCAAATACACACACTCACACATAGAGGGAGAGAGAAAGAGAGGGAGAGAGAAACTAACTAGTAAAAGCCCTTGAACTCTGTTAGCAATTATTCCACAGCATGCATCTACATTTGAGAGTGACTAATAAACTCAGAGATTTTCTATTGAAGATAACTGTTTTTCCCTCTCCTAGTGTCTATCAGTTACAAATGGCTCCCTTACCTATGATGGGATTTTGTCTGGTTGGAAATAGATTTATGGTACACTTACATAGTCTCGGTGAGTTTATAGGGGCACAATTCCTGCTGTGTTAGAAAATGCTATTTCCTCAGAGTTATTTACCATCTCTGGCTCTCAGTTCTTCCTGTTTTCCACGTACTCAGAGCTTTCAAGGGGAGGGGAGTGATGCAGACATCTTATTTAGGCTGAGTATTTCAAAGTTTCTCATCTCTACACATTGTCCAATTGTGGTTCTCATGTTAATTCTCATTTACTGCAAGAAGAAGCTTCTCCGATGAGTGTTTAGCAATCTCAGATTTCTGGAGATAGAAATATATTTTCATCTTATTGCTATGATCATTTATCAGAGTAATTATAGTAGGTTTTATCTTAGGGCACATGGCCTATCTAATCTCAAGTTCTTGATCTTGTTAACAGTTCAGGTATGGTTTTCAGATTGTACAGTATACCTTAAATCTAATATGAATGTAGTTGGTTACACCATAATTTTGTGCCACTATCATCTCACTCAGTGGAAATATTGTCCATGAGAGCTGCTATTGTACTGTGCAAGGTTCATATCTGATTCAGATTGATCTTTGCTTTTCTCCTTTGGTAATTTGCATTGTACTTTCCAACAATTCAATCATTAATGAGTAGAGGTAAAGCTTCTAGTTGAGCATCAGTTTGATTTTTCCGTGGTAAAATATGATGATATATTATGTGATGTATTTAGCAGTAGTCTTATTCTCGAATCGTGGAAACTAAAGGATAAATTTTGTAATGGCAATGTAATATTTATGGGATTATATATTCCCATTGGCCAATGACTCATAAAGATGTAGGTGTTGAACAAAAAAGTAACAAATTGTGAATGAATGTGAAACTTAGATAAAAATATTCTGATTGAATATCTTTATTCACATATCTTTTAAAAATAAACTAATTATTCAGAATAGGAACAAATGATGATTGTTCACAGCTTGGTGAGAAGTTGGCAAGATTGGAGAAAGCCAATACAACCTCTAAATAGCATGAGGTGTGATGCTGATGGTTGTGGTTCTTGAGCTGTTGAGAGGAAGGTAAAATACCATGGTCACACTTTTTTTTTGGCTTGTGAGTCCAAAGTTGATTGTTTTGTCCTGTTTTCTGTTTCATTAAGAGCATTAGATTAATTAAAAACATGTTTAAATGCTGTTCTACCATTTTTCAATATAAGCAACATACTCCATTTTATTTCCTTCTAGATTATTGTATATATTGTTTGAGAATTTCATATAGTGTGCAATGTGTTTTAATTAAATTTGCTTCCTACTCACTCTAATAAATACATTATTCACCTCCAACTACTCTCTCCCAGCTATGTAAGTTCCTTTTTAATCCCTGGGTCAACTTAGAGGAATTCTGGGTTTTTGGAAATAAATGCTGGATAGTACTCTTGTAACTAGAAGAGAGTTCATGCTAAGGAGAAAAGTAAAAGTTAGCTGCTTAGATAAAAATTTTCATTTAAATGTTTATCTCTCAATTAAATAATGGAATACATGTGACATGGAAGTTTAGGTGTATGTGTGTGTGTATATATATGTGTGTGTGTATGTCTCTTTGTGTGTGTGTGTGTGTGTGTGTATGTATGATCAGACTATACGAGAAAATAAGGTCGCCATTCAAAGTGGAACATGAAGTAAAGGGGAGGAAGGTGAGAAAGGGGCATGAATATGAACAAAGGATAATAATACACATGAATAAAAATGCCATATTAAAACTCATTGCTTTGTCCTAACCTAAAATGTTAATAATAAAACAAAACAAAAACACATAGTGGTCTCACTCATCCAAGAAACTATGATGGCCTAAAGTTCATCTATTTGACCCACATGCCAGTTGATAGTATAGGGTTTTGCCCCTCAGAATGGCAGGGAGGATCATTCAACATTGCCCCTTAAAATCCCAAAAGTTTTCTTAGGACTTAGTTGAAGAAATGAACATAAAATTTCGTTGCGATGTGGAAATTGTCTACCTTGACGCCCCCAACACTGTCCTCTGTACTTGGCTCAGTTTTTGCTATTCTCCTACTGTTGTCACAGATCATGACGCTATTGATCCTTCCCGAGCCCAAGTAGCTCTCAGCAACCGAACCTCCAATTTTAAATCTCCTTGTAAAATCACATTCACCATACAAGAATTTCTTCTTCTTATTTGTGTTTGGCATGGCAGACTGACTTGAGTATTAGCAAGATTTCACAATCCTGAATCCTAGCTAGGCTCTAAACAAGACAAACACCACAATCATTCTCTCTAAGCTATCAATAAGATCAAATACAGTTCCACACCCACCCCCTCCCAAGCTTATGTATTACTCTGATTCAATTTAAAGCCAATTCAGACAAAAACAACTTGCTTTGGATGATGTGAAAAACATACATCAGTAATGGCCTTCATGCAAACTATGAAAAGATCCTAGCTTTTAGAAGCCTCAGCCTGCATTTTAAGTTCGGGCAATTATATCCCCCAAAGTTTGCCATAATCAACTGAAACGACACAAAGTGATTTTTTTCCTTTAGGGAGACACAAATTAGGCTGGAAATATTGATGACTTAGTCCACTCTTTAAAGTCCAGAGAGTGCTCTGGTTTTGGCATTAAACCCTAATTCAGTTTGTCTGACTATTAAAATTGGTCCTCCCAGCATAAAAGGACATTTAGTCACCAACCAAACAGGATTACTGTATCTTGGATTTCTTCCACTGGAAACCATTAAGAGGGTGTGTCCTGGAAGAGAGGCAAAGGTACAGATGTGGAAACTAGGGTTTCTATCCTTCAGAGACTCATTTCACTGAGACACACTTAAATATATTAGCAGTCTTTGAATGTTCAACCCTTCCTTCAGCCCCAGTCCATTTGGTCCAACTTGGATAGATTACTCCTGGGAGAGCCCTGGAACTTTTCTTTCTGTCTACCAAGGACCACTCTACAAAACAACTTTGACAAATAGTTACTACAGACTTAAGTTGAAAAACAAGAACTATATTCAGTGAAGATTTACTTTTCAGTTTCTTTTACCTCTCAAAGCTTTGTTGCTCACTAGAACCATGAAGAGCAACAATTACACCTTGGTATCCTTGTGACAGATCTGGCAGAGGGTGGAGGACAATGTTTATATTTTAAAATCTATTATTTTTAACACCCACACGAACATCTTTGCTGCTTCCATTTCTTTACATGAGCCGAGTAGCTGAACTTCAAACATCTGTCAATCATTTTGTAGTTGGAAATCCTCTCACCAGGAGAAATACTCAGGAGCCTTGTAAATTATGAGCTTATGATGGGAACATGTTAGAGTTTGAAGCATGCCTGTTGATTTTCAAGTCAATGGCACTCATAGTAGTTCAAGTTCTCTTAGAATATTCAGCCAAATCATTAAGGAGGCGTCTTTTCCAAAACTCTACCAACTAAAAGAGAAATTAACATTGAACTTATGAGTAGCCATTCCTAGATAAAGGAAAGAAAGCTGACAAAATAGATAATGGTATTAATTGAAACATTATATTTGTTAATGATGTTCCATGGCACAAATTCTCAGAGTCTTCACTCTGGCCCCTCCACATGCTTTCACTGTCTTTAAAAAATATCCCTGATGCTGATTTTTACTAAATTTATGCTACCTGAAATAGAAGTTATATATTCCTCGTGTTCAATGAGAATACATACAGATGGATAGCAGTGTATGAAGATGTAGCATGTTCTTGTCAGATATGAAGTTCAGGAATGACATCACTTCTCTCTCTCTCTCTCTCTCTCTCTCTCTCTCTCTGTTCTCCTCCTCCTTCTTCTTCTTTTGTTGCTGTGAATGAAAATCTGGAATTTGAGACTATGTTGTTCTAATGATGTAAAGCCCAGGTTAAATCATATTTTTATTTTTATCTTTTTTGTCTTTCAGGGTTTTACTTTGAAAAGTTCCTTGTCTTGTTTTCATTTGAATTTCAGTACACAGTGAAATAAAACATGATTATTAAATGAATTTATTTTCATTTTGCTGTTAAAAAGTAGGTCCTCCATTTTTCATAGTTATGAAAATTTGCAGATTTCCTTTGTAATAGGCCAAAGGCAGAAAAAGAAAACAAATTTCTCTGGGTTATGCTAAAGGTCACAGCCATCAAGGGAATGAGCTAAGCAGCCACTCCACAGAATGCTAACATCCTCTTCAGCTCTGAAGTAGAGTTTATACTTTAAACAAGAAAGCATTGCATTGGAAACTCAAGCTGACTCTTGAGTGTCAAATGTTATATGCAGAGAAGTTCTGCACGATACATTTCCTTAATGGCTGCTGTTTCTTACGGAGGTGTCAAATGGCCCTAGACTTCATCACTTATTGGCTCTTACCATTGTATAGCTACATTAGCTAATTTGTTTGAGTCATGCATTTCGGTGAAAGGCAAGCTTAAGAATATTCCACTACTAACTGCGCTTATGTGGCCTCAAAGGGCTCAGAGAAGATAAATCTCAAGAGATGTGGCAGCTGTGGGGCCATCTCTGGCTTCAGTTCACAGCCTGTAGCTTTCACAGATATAAAGATCCAATTGAAATTGAAGGGAAACAAAAGCCATTTAGAGGATTACCTTCAAGCTATTCAAAGTTGTTTTTGATATTATTTATAATTACATCATTCACCCTTTCCTTTCTGCCCACCAAACCCGCCCAAGTACCACCTCATGTTGTGTTTCAAGTTCATAGCCTCTTTTTACCTGCTGTTATAAACACACACACACACACACACACACACACACACACACACACACACTCACTCATAATTACATGGATCCAACTGGTCCAGTCTGTATAATATTACCTGAATGTCTATGTGCATACATTTATAAATAGTTAAAACTATCTTTTAGAAGGATAGGTTCTTATTATGTTTCTTCTGTTCCGTCACATTTTTTTTCTTGCAGCACAATTTGACTAGAAAGATTGACTGCTTATTTCAATGTATACATTTCTTTTTTATTAAAGAAATCTTTTTTAAAAGAAAATAAAACAATTAAACAAGTGAAGTTTTGAACACAGAATACATTTGGTGTTGAAAGAAAAAATCTAGTCTTTATGAAGATGCACACTAATGTTTCTGACAGTTTCTGTGAAGACTGATGGAAAAAGCAATTTGATGTCATGATTGCATTTAGTCTGTTTTTTCTAAGTCTCTACATGTAATTGAACTGTGGTGTATGAGAGCTCAATTGGCCACTTCCTGCATTCAACAGAGCATTGCTGTTCCAGCATTCTGTGCTAGAGGCTGCAAAACAGCACTCAGTACTGCTCAATTTATTCCCTAGTAGACAAAGCCAATGACCTTGTCCTTAGAATTAAGACCCATACCCAGTGCCTTTATAATATCTGTTTAGGCCAAGGGGTCAGTCAGTCATGCATATAGTATAAAAAGGAATAGAAATTTAACTAAGGTTATAAGGTCAGGCAATAAGGGGGGGGGCAGCGAAAGTAAAGCTAGGTAGGTCACTATAACCATTTTAAACCAAGTGTAGGCTACTAAAAGTCACAGTACCATTGTGTTCTAGGCAATTTACAACTGATGAGATGGCTTACTTTTGCTGAACACTGTGGCATGGAGGCTGGAGTGAACGGATAAAGAATTATTAAGGAGATCAATCAAGTAAGATAAGTTAAACAGATATAATTATTTTCTAGGTTAATGCACATCACTAAGATGAACCAGGGTCCAGATATTTCAGTCTTATAAGCATAGATTCAGATGTCAAAACAAAAATGTTTTGTAGTTTACATCTGTCCCTTCCATGAGGAAAGAATGTATTAGATTAATACTCTGCCTGTCTCTCATGGGTACTTAAATACAGGCCAGTCTAAATAAATTTTATTATGAACATTTTATTTAGTTAGTGGATGGTTATTAGACAGTATCTTATACAGGCCAGGACGACCTAATACTTGATATATTGTTGAAATTGACCTTGAGCACCTAATCCCTCTATCTCTATCTATGAAATCCTGGGATAATAAATGCAGACTATCCTACTCTGCCCAATAAGAACATTTTAAAGAATGATTAGGATGACCTCTGCAGTAATTACATTTTGCTATTAGTTCTATTTTTCTGAGTTCATTCCTTCATTGCCCAATCCAGACTTGTTTCTATATGGATAAACTAATTGTTTTTATTTTTATTTATATTATTGAGAAATAAAAGATAGGATAAAGATGATATTAATATATTAAGTTTGTGATAGATTTACCCTGATATGTTGAGAACAGGTGACCCATTGGCATAATTGGACAGGAAAATTTGTCTTGATTCTCAGAAAAGAACACATGTTGAAATGGGTGTTCACAGTCACCCAAAAAAGAAATGATCTTGGAGGTAAACAATTAGAATAAAGCAGGCATTGTGGACTTCATGTACCACTCATTCTCAGTCTCCTGACGTTTATAAATAATTGCATGGATAGCTTCCCCGTCATTACTCAGGAGAGGCAGGAAGTCACAAAAGATAAAGGAGTAGCTTTATGTTGAGGGATGGATGTAATTACAGTTATTATCACAGAGCAAATGAGGCTGAACAAGTTTAAAAGAATGAAAATAAGATCAAGGATCAATTTAAAATGAATTCTTATCTGGCCATAAATATCACACTGTATCTTTGAAAAAATTTAATCACACGTTTAGATAGATGTACCAAATATTTTTTAAATTCCCTAATCCATTGTTGCTCAGAAAAAGGGTTCAAAATTGAAACCTAAATCCTTCTCACTTAATGCTCATAGGTAGATGCTAATATTTATTTATTTTTTTTTAATTTATTTATTTATTGAGGATTTCCGCCTCCTCCCCGCCACCACCCCCCACC
>NC_022018.1:32560964-32565729 GCF_000317375.1 Microtus ochrogaster
AGAGGAAAATGTTTAAGCTCCAGGATCTTTGTTGCCCACTTGCCTTTTAGAAATAGTGAAGTGAGGACTGACACAGCCTGATCTATTTGCAAGCCCAGGTTCCAGTTATATTTATTTCTCATTTTTTAAATATGAAATTGGAACAATAAGCTATTTTTCCAATTTAGACAGTTCAGAGTTCATAAAGCTGGGACTTTAATTCTAATCTCTTCCCAGGATCTTGGGCCATCTTCCAGGAAAAAAGAAAACACAACAAAAATCCATCTTTTAAAGACTTGTGTTTCTGCCCACATCACTAACCATCTTCTAGCCCTACAGAACAAAATAATATTCAATTCAGTGAAAACTTATATATAAATAAGTTTTAATATATATATAAAAGTATATATATATACTTAAGGTGTTATAAAATCAAGTAAGATTACAGCTCTCTATCTCAAATTTTGATCATTCCTTAAGAGTCATTTATATCTTCAGCTCATAAATTTGCCCTTGCTTCCAGGTGATGAATGTGCACAAGCTGGTAGGTAGCTCTGGATCTCTCCTCTGAAGGCAGTCTAAGAGACACTTTAGTATAGAGCTACTGATATTCTCTACCAGACGAATTCAAGATGTTACTATTCTAGAGCCACTTTTGAAGGCATCAGATAAGCTCAATAAGAGGATTTTAAGGCTCAAATTTGCATCTCACCATACTGTTTTGCAATAGTCCTCTGAGTTTTCTTGACCCATTTGGCACATGCATCAACCAACTTCTGTTACCCAATAACGTACCATTACAAATGTGATAAGTCAGTTCTGATAGTCTGGAAGGGCTCTTTACCCCAGTCGCGACTTGTTTGCTTGGATCTTAGACATCTTGTTTGCAAGATCTGGACATCACCAGACTGTGATAACAATCCTGAGAATGTCTAGGTCTCGGTCTATATCACCATGTCATTCATTATGTGGATAATACCTTTCTGTGTTGAGGTTATTGTTAGCTGCTTCTCACAATAATCCTACAGTATCATCTACTACATCTTTTGTGGGGGATGTAGAGATTGTAGCTACACATGTGTGCACAGCGACCTGAGTTCAGAATTGGTGTAGCTCCTCATGAGTCATCCACCTTCTTTTATGAGATAGGGTTTCTAACTGGAACCTGGGCTTGCAAATAGAGGAGGCTGTGTCAGTCCTCACTTCACTATTTCTAAAAGGCAAGTGGGCAACAAAGATCCTGGAGCTTAAACATTTTCCTCTCAACTCTTGTTCCTGCCTGCCCACCATAGTACATTGTCAGCACATTAGGAATAGACAGGTGAGAGAGCCTTCCAGTGTACTTCATTCATGTTTCTCAAAATATGCACCTGTATTCATGGCAAACGAACACATACTGTATGACTAAGCTGTGTGAGTTCATTCTGCCTCAAGCTCAGAGGTGATACAGAGCAATATCTCCAATGATGAGAAGAACTATAAGACCGACCGAGATCTCACTTTCAAGGACTTATTTAAAGTCTCTTAATGACAGTAGAGAAAGAAAGTAGAGAGGATTCCTTTGGGTTTGGAAAGCATCAGAGTTACAGCCCGAGTCTGAAGCTCATGCACACCACTGTCCCTTAATTCAGAAATACAGTACAGCCCTGTTGTCAGGACTACACATCTGTGATCCACATCATAGCAGGACATCCAGCTTGCTTGGAGGAAAACTGAAGGCCCCTGCTGTCTCCATTCTGCTCTGGAAATCTTGCATGGGTATTTGGAGGACATCAGACCTACTATCTCAGCAGGCACAGACTGACATCTAGATTTTTTTGTCCCCACAAAATGCTAACAAACAAGGCTACAATATATCTAGACAAATAATACATGTCCTAAGATATTCACTTACCTACACTTCTGCCAAGTGGTAAGTGCTGTATAATGGAAACCCTAGGGTATTATATAAAGAAATTGAAATGTGTAAGAAATGTACCTTTAATTTAAAATTTAAAAGAAAATATAGTAGGAAAGTACAGATCTAAAACAGAACCAGTACCATGGTATGAGAAGGCCTTCTGTATATGTGTTGCTTTTATTGGTTAATGAATAAAGAAACTGCTTTGAGCCGATAGCAAAGCAGAACAGACTTAGGTAGGGAAAACTAAGCTGAATGCTGGGAGAAAGAAGGCGGAGTCAAGGAGATGCTATGTAGCTGCCAGAGGGGAAAGACACAAGCTGCCAGCTAGAACCCTGTTGGTGGGCCACCGGTCTCCTGATAAAATATAAAATAATGGAAATGAATTAATTCTAGATGTAAGAGTTAGCTAGCAATACACTTAAGCTATTGGCCAAACAGTATTGCAAATTAAAGTTTGTGTGTGATTACTTTGAAAGTCTGGGTGGCTGGGAAGTGAATAAGCTGCCTTCAAACAACAGTAGCACATGCACACACACACTCACACACACACACACACATTAATTAAGAGATTTAGATTGTGTGATTAAGGAGACAGAAAGAATCCACAGTGTGCTCTGAGAAAACTGGAGGTGCAGAGATCCACGCTACAGCTCAAATAGGCAGCTAGCAAATAACAAACACTTTTTTTTTTTAGTGTCTTATGCCATTCAGGTTTCACATATATCCAGTGGTCACCACTCAAATTGGGAAAAACTTTCTGTTTCACTGAGTTATGTGATCTGAACACCCATCTCATTTAAGATACTATCTCCCAAAAAACAAAGATACACAGAAACAAGCAGGAACCTGGGGTCTAAGCAAGAAATGTACAAACTGTACCATATTTTCCTTATCTATTCTTTGGTCGAGGGGCATTTAGGTTGTTTCCAGGTTTTGGCTATGACAAATAATGGTGCTATGAACATAGTGGTACATTTACACAATGGAGTACTACACAGCAGTAAAAGTAGCATCTTGAATTTTGCAGGCAATATGGTTGGAGCTAGAAAACATCATTTTGAGTGAGGTAACCCAGACATAGAAAGACAAGTATCACATGTACTCACTCATAAGTGGTTTTTAAACATAAAGCAAAGAAAACCAGCCCACAAATCACAATCCCAGACAATTTAGGCAACAATGAGGACATTAAAAGAGACACATATAGATCTAATCTACATGGGAAGTAGAAAAAGACAAGATTTCCTGAGTAAATTAGGAGCGTGGGGATCTTGGGGAAGGGTTGGAAGAGGCAGGGAGGGGAGCAGAGAAAAATGTAGAGCTCAGTAAAAAAAACAATAAAAAGCAACAACAAAAAAAGAGAGAAATGTACAAACTAGCCATCACACAAGCACACAAGACATGGAAATATTTAAATATGAAAGGGTCTTCCATGTGCATACATGAAATTCTTTCCTGTGACAGTTCCTAATTTAAAACCTATCTAAGAATTACTAGATAAAATCATTTTGTTTATTACCCTATTCTTTAAAAACGATAGTATCCATGTAGGTTCACTTATTTTAATCGAATAGGAGGTTATTGGAATATAATGAATCATCTGTCAGCAGTCATACCTGCCCCACACATGCTGTGATGTAAGCTTTGTCTTCCTCTTTCCCACATGAAAATAAACAATTGTTATTCATGTTTTCTCTATAGACCCAGTTATCTTCCCTGTCAACCTTGTTGGGCCTCCTTATATTTATTTAAAAGAGAAAGGAAAAAAGAGAAGTATAAATTACAGAAACTATTTCAGAGAGTAAATATGTGTATTGGGTTGGGTTACATACATGAATGAGTGAGAAAAAAATTTTAAACTTCACTGTCTATTCCCCTCTCTCATTCTCCTTGTTTTAATCTACTACGAGGCATTTCCGTGACTGTGGCAAACCTTTTTCTAACTCATTTGCAGTAATTAAGCTAGATACCATATAACGTACTAGGCAGTGCATAGCCAATAGTCCCTTTTCTGATAGATGGAGAGAGAGCCAGGCACTGCCAGCAATGCCTGAAGAGTTGAACTTGAGCTGACTCTATATGGCAGACTATGAAAAGGAGAGAAATTGCAGCACTTGGCAAGATTGAGTTTGGTAGAGGTACGTTCCCCCTTCCTCCCAAGAGCAACACTACAAAGAAAACAGTGGGTTTTGGAATTTCCTGAATGTTCACGCAAAGGCATGCTGCTGTGCAGCTGTGTTGCAGCAGCAGAGAAATGGGAAGTGATTTTGTTCTGAAGTAGCCACAGGCTGCATCTCTTTGGGAAGAGTGATTAACCTGCCCCATGAAGGTTCCTGCAATAGAAGGAAGGACAGATGGCAAAAAAATTCAAGACAGGGAAAAGGAAAGTAGGGAAAAATAGGCAAAAATCACTCTCATTTATTAACTATTTAATTTTGCAAATAAATTTTAGGTATCTAGTTTCTGAAAGCACCTCTCTAGACTGAATAAAATAAGAGTCCTTTCTTCTGTATACCCATCTATGTGATGCATTGTCTGAGAGAGAAAGCAATAAATTATCGGTGGAAAGAATGAAAGTGGTGTGTGAGTGCCAGGGTAAGGAAATGGTGTGGGGTGTTAGAGAGTGCCAGAGAAGGAAGTGAAGAATGTGATATGTTAAAGGCTGAATGTAATATGTTAAAGGTTTACAATAGAGCTAAATGGAATAATATGGAGGGAATAGCCAGGGAGAGGAAGTTCAAAGACAGACTTAGCTTCTTTTGTCCCTTTTAAAATTAGTATGTTTGAGTACATCCCATATTCATCTTTTTGGGTCTGGGTTACCTCACTCAGGATAGTGTTTTCTATTTCCATCCATTTGCATGCAAAATTCGAGAAGTCATT
>NC_022018.1:32567184-32585643 GCF_000317375.1 Microtus ochrogaster
GTGGAAACTTGTTTTTTTTTTCCTTTTCTCAATAAAAATAAATAAAAAAAATAAATAAAATTAGTATGTTAAGATAGTGATTTTCATTGTGATGATTTTTGCAAGCATTTTGTCCTCATTCATTCTCTCTTCCACTATGGATTTTCCTCTCTCTTGCTTTTATTTCCTGCCTTAGGTCACTTTTAATCCTCACTTAAGATCCACCCATCATGATTGCTTCTAGGTTTAGCATACATACACATGTAAATACACGTCCATGTTAGCATATGTGTCCACACACGTTTGTGCATATCAAGCTGTAGTACCTGCATATGAGGTGGAAGTGTACTGCATGTCTCTCCCTCTGATTCTAGATTTGCCATTTTTTCCAATTATGCAGGCATTTTATTTATCACTGGAGAAAAAAACACAGCACCAAGTTCTGTGTTGGCTTCTAGAAGACAAATGGTTATTACTCTTTAACACAGCTACTACACTCCAAAACTGAAGTCAACACAGTCATCACTAGAAATTACTTGTTGAAATAAACTATCCTAAAGAAAGGAAATTAGGAAAAAGAAAAACAATTCCTCAAAATGCCACATTTATAAATATCATATTTAAAATGCTTGAAAGGCATGGATTAGTGGGAAAGCAGTTTTCTTTTTGCAACAGAAAAAAAAAAGAAATAGCAACAGTTTACCAAATGCTCTAGGAATCCAAAGCTGTACATTCTGAATCTGCACCTGAGCAGTGTCATAATGACTACAAAATGCTTTAAACTCACCTTTCTCAAGTAGTCTACAGAAAACCCCATTGCAACCAGTGTTTATAATGTCTACAACAATGATCAGAAGCTATAAACTGCCTAAATGTAGTTAACAGTAAATACCTAAGAAGGTATGGTCCCACTAATGATAGGAAAGCTTTCAGATCTGTTGGCTTAGAGGGTTTTCAAATATTTTATTTGATTTGCCATTTTAAAATAGAGCAACATTGAGAAGGTGAGAACTAAGCCCAGAGATGAATGAGAACAGAAAGTGAATCAGGTTGCTCTCTGGGGAAGTGTTCCATGCAGGTAAATAGTAGCACATTTTACAAATTCCATAGTCAAGGCAAACCGAGTATCTGAAGCTGTCAAGCTAACAGAATATGATGAAAGTAGTTGTGGGCTCAGGACTGAGAGATCATGTTGAGTATTATGGGAAGACACCAGCTTTTAACCTTAAGCAAGAATGACTTAGGCTTATAGAAGAATTTTGTGCTTTCTGTACTGAGAATAACTGGTAGAAATTTATATTGGATCACAGTCACTGAGGCACTAAACAACTATACTATTTTGGTTAGTCCTTGTATAAAAAACAGGCCCTACCAGCCATTTTATAGATCTGAAAACTTAAACACAAAGAGATACAGTAGATGGAATGGGTTACAGTAAGTAAAGAGTAGACTCAATATTTATACCATGAAGAAAGCAAAAATTGTCTATCCCTTCAAGCTCCAGAGCACTAGGCCCCTCAGTTAACTGCATCAAAGGTCAGAATAACCAATAAGACATTTTAGTCTTGGGAAAGGGCCACAGACTTTTAGGACACTTCTTTCTTAACAGTTTCCCATTGCATATATGATTATTGTGATTTTACATCTGCCACAAAATGGTTGGCACATAATATGTACTCAGACACTTTGTTTCCTAAGAGCATCTGGTTATCCCACATAGCTAGCATTGGCTCTTATAAAAATTCTTGTGTCCCTGATTGGATGAGTCATTGTTAGGTTATAGAATACTGAGTTGATGTTTTGTCAATTCTCTGATAACAACCTCATGCTATTTCTGAAATGTCCTTTTATTTTTTATGACATGAAGTTCAGAAAAAGTAATCAAGCTAAATAAATGCTAAGACCACAGTAATGATCATTGATTTTAACTGGAGACTTATAAACCCTCATGATTCTTTACTGTGTCTAAGATACTTTTAAACGACAACACCTCTGCTTTTAGTTAATAAATATGCAAAGAGACTAAAAGCAAAACTAATTAGTAAAAATACAGAACTATAAAATCATTAAATATTTTTCATACAGTAAAACCAGAATTTGAAATCATAGACTGTGAGACTCTGATTTCCTGCCATAGACAAACTTTGGCTTTGGAATAGTTATCAGATAGCAACATGGGAAATCTGAAAATTTGTTTGATCATAAATGTTGCAATTACTTTAGGAGGTAATTCAGAGGATATTGTTAATTGCAAAATTATTTGATTGTAGACATTAGTTTTCTGTTTAAATTCCAGACTTCCTAAATGCAATCATGCATGATTGAACATGACTTTCTTGGGTTTGATTTGCCCAGGATGTTTTCTCAAGAGCAAAGAGTCAAAGCCTAGACCTATTACATTTTTTTCCCAGTAAATGTTAGTCAAGATACAAAGATCAGCATAGAATTAGACTGTACTAAGGAGGGCTGTTTGTTGGTTCCCAGCCACCCAGCTAGCTTAGACCTGAAATAATCACACAGAATCCATTTAAAACACTGCTTGGCCCATTAGCTCTAGCTTCATATTGGCTAACTCTTCGATCTTAATTTAACCTATCTCCATTAATCTGTGCATCACCATAAGGTTGTGGCCTACCAGGAAAGTTTCAGCAAGTCTATCTCTGGTAGTGGCTCCATGGCAGGTCTCTCTCTCTCTGCATTCTCTCTCTCTTCTCCAAGCATTCAGCCCAGTTTTTCCTGCCTACCTAAGTTCTGCCCTATCAACAGGGCACTTTATTCATTAACCAATAAAAGCAACACATAGACAGAAGGACCTCCCACACCATTTAAACTCTCTACTTGGTGAAAGAAACTATCAAGGTTTATTTAAACCATGAGACAATTCACAAGTATAGACCCTCACAGGCTCATGAAACCATTTTCCTCATGTGAAATGAAGCATAAAAAAGGTAGCAGCACTTTTTGGTCTCACGTATAGAAAAGCTGGATAATTGATTTATTGTGAAGATGATGCTGCATTATTGGGCATAAAGTACAGTCCTTGCAATTTGGTTTGAATAGAAGCCTTGGAGTCTTTAAAAAGAGATTCGTCATGAGAAAAAAAATCTCATTAAACTTTCAATCTTACTTCCTTTAGGCTTGACTGGAAAGTACATAAGAGGTCCATTTAAAATCAGAAAATAGAGCACATCAGTATCTGGTAAAGTGACAGTTTATAGACACTGCCCATCATTGGCCTTAGGAAGGTTAGAGTCTCTCCATTTACAGTACTTGAGTGCAATCACACTTGCATATGAGATGGGTTAAGAGGACTCACTGTGGTTACATTCTACATGTATATATTATATCTGGCTTTTTATTGATTCTAAATTCTATGATCTTGTTTTTGGTAATAAATATGGAAGAGCCATCTTTCTATATAATTTATATTGAACAAACTTAGGAATCTAAGAGGCCTAAGAGAAGGATATTCTATCCACTGCAAAGATAGTAGCTACTAACATCATAGAATGTATTTCTGTGTTTGTCTTAATCTCATTAGGCCCATGCACAAGCACATACACCCTCTTCCAATTATACTCTGAAAGTAAATGCATTAGTTCTCTATGACAAAAGTACGTGTTTGTACATAGTCATTCTATTTTTCTAGCCAGCTAGCTAAAACAAATTTAGTAAGATCCTGTGTTTATATTAATTTATCTATATTTCATTTAATTTTTTAGTTTCATGCATATGTACAATGTATTCTGTGCACACTCACATCCCATCCCCCATTACTCTCTCCGTGTCTTTTTCTCCTTATAAAGAGCTTTTATCTTTCCATTTATTCTTTTCTCCTTCTTTCATGACACATTTTTTTGTCTTATGTAAGTAGATATAAGAGCTATGTGTTCAGGATTAAACTGTCCCTGTCATATATAGAAGATAGCATTTCACAGAACTCCTCCCCACTAGCCAGCTCTTACAATCTTTCTGTCTCATTGTCTTTGATGTTCCCTGATCTTTGAAAGGGGTTATATGGATGCCTCTCTTAGGTCTGAACACTCACTAGTCATTCATCTTCAGTGAATATTTGCCATCAGCTGCTGAAAAGATGATTTCATGGCCAATTAGGACAACAATGATAGTCTAAGAAAATAATTGTAAATATTTAGAAGACAGCTTGACTACGTCTATTCTTAACAGTATTAAGTTAGGCCCTACTGTGACATCCTCAGCTTTCTGCCAAGTTTAGAATACAAAGTGCACACTTCTGCTTGTGGAGTAGGACATAAATTTAATTAAAAAGTGGTGAGTTACCCACAAAACAATTATGCCATTGTTGTGCCAGTGGGCACATCCTACCCGGTAGGTCACTATTATAGTAATCAAGTAGGCAAGTCTGCTGATCTTTTCTTCTCCTACAGCCTATACAGAACCTTATGTCACTGTGAGTACTAGCCAAGAGAATACAGGATTATAGCATATTCCAGGTTGATTATTCTGTTTGCTGTATCCCATGTGTGTGGTGGTGGGGGTGACCAAGAACAATGGCAATTTATGTCCTCATTACAAGTGTGTTAACTATGCTCATCTCACTTTACCTGTTGGACTCATGCTTCAGATTCTTAAATAAATCTATCAGTCTCAAAGTCTAGTGTCAATTTCCTTAAAGTAGGAAAATATTTAATCACCCAATATAATGACTCTGTAGTTGGTTTAATAATTTTTTTCTTGTTGTACTTTTTTTTAATTTTCATTTTTTTTTGAGACTAAGTTCAATGAAACCCAGACAGTTCTTGAATTTGCTATGCACATGAGGATAGCATTGTGTTGGAGGGAGGCTGCTTGTTTGTCCTGGCCACTCAGCCCTGAAATAATCACACAGAGACTATGTTGTTTAAATCACTGCCTGGCCCATTAGCTCTAGCTTCCTATTGACTAACACCTATTTCTTAATTTAACCCATTTCTAGTAATCTGTGTATTGCTATCTAGCTGTGGCTTACCAGGTAAAATTCTGGCACCTGTGTCTTGAGGGGCTACATGGCTTTTCCCTGACTCTGCCTCCTCTCTCCCAGCATTCAGTTTAGTTTTTCCCACCTACCTAAGTTCTGCCCAATCAACAGGCCATGGCAGTTTTGTAGCGAATTAGGTTGGTACGATAAATAACCAGGCTAGCTCAAAAATAGCAATTACATTTTAATGGTTAAAAGGGGAAAACTCACGCTACAAGAGTGGGAGGTTGGAATTCCTATCTGTCCTGTGGGCACAGCACAGAGAGAAAGAGAGAGCGCACTTGGGTCCTCCCAGTTTTTCTTTATGTGGTCCAGGTCACCATGCCTTAATTAGGTGTGATTGGTTGACAGAGTTTCTCCATCACAGTATTCACAGCATGCAGAGGGGAATCCCACATCAGTCTTGAACTTTTGATTCTCCTGCCCTTACCTTCTGGATGCTAGGGTTATAGGTATGTGCTGATCTGTAATTGTTTTAAATATACAAATCAATCATCAGTGTCTTATCTCCCTCTCTTCTTCTCTGTTTTACTTGCAACAAGATCTTTGTGGTCCAGTGAAGCGTGTAGTAGGAGATTAAGTAGACATTCAGTTAATAATGGTTTGAGTTTGTCAATTACTTCTTAAACTTGTATGATGCTTTTATGTACTGTCTGAAGAAAGTTACAAAATGAAAGTAATTTGTAACAAATTAGAATTTTTAGCATGCAGTTATGTTTCATGCTAAAGTATAGAAATTCAATTTATATTATTGTGTGATGCAATGTTACTTCAACACTCTTTATTCAACCGTCTGGTTTCAGCCCACAATGAAAACAAATGAATTTATTCCTTGTGCTAGTGTTTGATCATTCAGAAAATTGTCTCTAGCCTTGTATTAGGGGATATGAGATTAGCATGAGAGATAAAGTTAGTAAATATAAAATAGCCCAGTGCATAGTAAAGTGACCATGAAAACCAAAGTATTTCATAATCAAATAAAGATTTTAGGAATGGAAACATACAACTGATTGCTTTATCATCCAAAAGCAGAAAAGCACATGTCCTGTTGAGTTCTAATTGAGAGGCCAGATGGAAACTGGCAGTCAGACTACCCTTCCTGGAACATGAGAACCACATGAGGCACTGACTAATTCATACCAATTTTTATTTGCATATAGCTACAATAGCACTTCAGAGTAAGAACAAATTTCCCAATCCAAGCATCCCCCAGCAAGTGGATATTTCTCTGGTAAACAGCTGATAACAAGTTTCTCTTTTACCAGGCATTGTCCAGTTGTTATGATTCTAATTATTTTAATGTGTTGAAAGAATGTGAATTTCAATACATAAATTATATGAAGAAACTACACACAGTAAATAATTTTACTCGTGTTTCTATTAGAATGCATAGGCAAGCTATATTTATTTGTACTATAACTCATTATAGTAACAAAAAGAAATGAATAGTGTATCTAATAAAACTGAAACACAATTAATAAAACTCAAGGATAGAAATTGAGGTTCAACCTGAAGGTCAGAAAAGTAAAACAGCCAGCCATTGGCTCTTATCTTGACCTCAGTCTGAAAATGGTGATCCTGTGTCCAGGAAACCTCAGAATGAGACTGCATCTGAGAACTGTCTACCCCCATTTATAATCCTCTCTAGGGTTATGATTAAAGGCGTGCACTATTTGGATTAAAGATGTACACTGCCCATTTTCTATGGCAACTAGTGTGGCTACTGGAATTAAAGTAGATACTGCCTGGTCTGAAAGGCTGAACGGTGGGGTTGTTAGACTCTCTGATCTCCAGGCAAGTTTTATTTATTAAAATACAAATGAAATTGCCTCTATATAAAACTACTTTTCTACATTCATTGCAGTTTGCAATGCCTCTCCATCAAGGTTCTCTAACATATCTCTGACTTTCACTACATCTGAGGAAGAAGATGATCTCTTTATCTCTAACCCCTACTACAACTCAGGTTGGACTATCATCTCCATCTACCCGTTATCAGAGGTCAGGTTACCACAAGCTAGGGATTGTCTCTTTAAAATACAAATTTTGTTTCACTAAAATTGTAGGCTTTATTTTCCCCCAAGATACTCTATGATTATAAATATGTAAATTATTGCTAGTTAGGGAAATAATGTAGGCTTAAAAACCAAAATTCAAATACTATGGTCACCTAAGAAGACATATATATTAAAGTATTCGTTTTTAGCAAGGTAAACCATATACCATATACTTGGCCATTAAAAGTGTCAATATACTAAAAAATTATTGTTATATAACCACAAAACTATGCTTTGTGACTGCAATGAAATTAAATTACAAACTGCTATTAGAAACAACAACAAATTCCTAAATATTAGCTAATATTGGGCAATCAAAAAATGCACATTAAGTAACCAATGGAGTAAAGAATCACATGATGTTTATGAATTGGAACTAGATGAAAATAAAATAAGGCTCGCCTTCATTTGTTAGGTATACTTAATGTGGTATTTCTAAATGTCATATTTTCAGCCAGACAGTGGTGGTGCATGCCTTTAATGACAGCACTTGGGAAGCAGAGGCAGGAAGATTTCTGATTTCAAGACTAGCCTGGTCTAAAAAGTGTTTCCCAGGACAGCTAGGGCCATACAGAGAATTTTTTTTCTCAAAAAATAAATAAACAAATAAAAACTTAAAAAAACATGTTTTCTATTTTTTGATATTACAGAAAAAGTAACTTAAAAGAAGATATCAAATTTCTACATCTCTTCACAATGAAGCTGTTCAAAACTCCAGCATGGATAAGGGAGTGATCTCTGAGGCCTTCCTCATGACTGTGAACTATTGTCAGCTAATAGTTGCTGAGTAAGAGGTGTTCTCACTTGGATAAATGGCCACTGGTAGGCTGCTGGTTTCTCAGTGGATTACCCTGTATCAATGACTGGTTGGAAACACTAATTAGAATCAGGGGATTGATTAATAGCAACAATCAAAATGAAAGACATGAGGTTGGGTTGGGACCACTAGAGAGAGTTGGACAGAGATAGTAGTGGATGGATATGATTGAATACCTTGTATAAATGTATGAATCTTTAAAATAATAGTATCTTCTTCTCCACCACAGAATGTCTGCCTGTATTTTCATATGTCTGCCTATGATTTTGCACAGATTTCTGAAGTCAGTTATGTAATATGATCAGTATAACATTCTTAAATAAATATTAGCTCTTCTCACTGTAGTTTTCACATTGTATCTCAACCATCTGAAGCATCATCTAGCATGTAGTGAGTTGAATAATGTCTACTTCAACTGTCTTTCTTGTGTGCCTTGCAACAAATAAGACTGGCTTCTAATTAGAGCCTATGTCATGCCAATACTTGACAGTCACATTGGTCATGGTAATACTTACTTTATTCCATTTAATCTCCACTAGGGTCATGCTGATGGCTTGCATATTTGAATCAAAGAGTAAGTTATATGTGAATATTTGATTTGAACTCATATCTAATCTCCCAAATTTTAGTTCATCCTGGAGATGCTACATTCATAGTATGGCAACAAGAATTGAGTGGCCACTGGAAAAATAGCTGCTAGTTGCTTTACTCAATTTGAGAATGGGAGTTATGCCTTGCTCTTAGCTTATAATATATATCTTATAGACCTTGGGTGTTTCTTAATAATATTGAATACTCCTGATTGTGAAAGAAGTGAATAACAATAATGCAAATCTCATTTCAAACCTCATGAGGGTGAACCTTATCTACCATCCAAGAACATTACTATTTTATTTTCCAATGAGACAGAAAATTTTATCTTTATTTAATTCTTAAACAGGACTACCAGCAAACAGCAGAATTTAAGAATCTGAGCATAAAATCCCCGCTCTACCCACCACCCTCCTGAACCAGTTCCACATTTTCTGTGATCTTTGCTGAGGGCTTGTATTCACACGGGAATTAAATCTGTGAGCCTCACACAGCTGCTTCAGCAAGCCTCAGCAGCATTTGTTAAAATGGATTGTCTCGACACTGTATGGCGTTTGCAGTTTCCCATGAAATGGCATGCATTTTCCATACTTTACAAAGTCCGTAAGGCATATACACTGATTTTTTTTAAAAAAAAATCAGGTTGGTAGAATGAAACAATCTAAATGTGGAATGCTTTCAGCATCTCTGCTGCAGTGCAAGTGTAAACCCTTTGCTGGACTTGTAAGTTTAAAGTCACCTACACCAGCTTCTCTTCATAATAGAGTGTAGTGTTGGTAGACATGTAAATAATAAAATGAAAAACACTGTGGGGGGAGAAAAAGGAGATAGAGGAAGTGGAAAAGGAGGAGGACAGGGAGACAGAAAAGGCGAAGAGTCAGAGAAAAAGAGAGGTGAGATCAGGGAAAGTGAAAGAGCAAAATTGGAGATTTGTGATGTCAGCTTGGGCTCTAGTTTCATATAGCCTCCTGTAATGACTTTTCATTTTGATTAAAATCATGCCTTTGACATACTCTTAGGAGGTTATGCTTCTGTGCAGTAGTATTTTTATATGTGTTTTAAGTTGTGCCTTTTCACTCAAAATACAAGGTTACCTCTTCCACTTGAAAGCTTCATGTCTCCTGATATGAAAGGTAGACATTGGGCAATAAGATTTCCATTCCCACCGCAGTGATATCATATCCACAGCTCAGCAAAGGTTATGAGAATACTGTGGTAGATTCTGTCTTGCATTAGAGAGTGTGTTTTTGTGTAGGTACACTTTCTTCACCTTTCCAGCCAAGAACACAGGAGCTCATTCATTCATGCTTTTGATACTTAGCTGCCGGTTCACCCAGTACCTTCAAACAGTCAACACTCAAGAAAACGTGACAGTATGTTAAGGGCATCCGTGAATGCTGAGGCAATAAACAAGGGATGGAGTCCAGATAAACTAAAACCTGCTATGTAGATGTACCAGTATATTATCATACAGTGCTCTGTGAGCCAATGGTACTCAGTGGTAGCAGTCCTTCTATCTCTGTAGAACTCAAAACATAGCATTCATGATATCTGGGTGCCAAGGACAGTATTATGCCCCTGTCCCCACCTCCAACTGAAACTACTTTCATGGCAATAGTAACTAAAACAACATGGAATTTTATGGTTTAAAATTGTTGAGGCCAGATTTCGATGAGATCAGTCATGAGAGTGTGTGTATAGTGTGCATCTGTTTCTAGATACAGTTTCCAACATAGCACAATGGTGTCATAAACTTGTAATTGTAGTGTTCTCTGTGCAGAAGCAGGAAGATAAGAGGTTCAAAGTCAACTGTGGCTACTTAGGATTGAGCTCAGCCATATAAACAAACAAATAAATATTTGGAGCAATTTTTTTGAACTTCCAATGACTTCATTTTTCATGTCTCCCACCTTCTTTCCCTTCAGTACAGAGCTGGGTTAGTCCTTGAGGAAGAACCAGATGCCCATAGACTACAGTAAAAATGCCCTCTCCTACTCAGAGGTTCCTCCTCTCTACCTCAAAGCTCCTCCCAAGAAGAACCATTGGCTTGGAAGAATTTTATGCCTCCTTTCAGAGCCAACTGCCTTTAATGGCTGGCTCCTTCTGTTTGTTCGTGGAGATGAGCTGGAGAAGAAGCAGCTGTTTCTTGCCTTGGTGTTCCTAGTGAAAATCATTAAGAAGGAAAGTGATACAGAAGTAATTGGCCTAGGGAAACATCTTGTTTGATTTGAACCTACGTTTTAACCTATTATTCCTGAAATCTTACTAACGTGTTATGGTCTTCCCCAGCTTAGGTGAATATGGATGCGAATCCATGCCCATCTCTGTATATTTGTTTTGAAAGAAATTCTTTTCATAGACCATAGTGCAAATAAATTTGAAGCACAGCAGAAACCTTGGCAAAATTTTGGACTTTCGGCTGAAATGAGAGAATCACACGGTGCACGTGGGAATGGGATAGGGTGAGAGAGCAGCGGTGAGAAATGGTGTTGACAGTCTGCCTTGATCGGGAGTACCTTCCACGTGTGCCTCTCTGAAAAGTTGTCAAAGCAACTTTTCCCTCTCTGTTCTGAAGGTGTTAAGTATCTGAGAGCACCAGGAACACATCATTTCCAGCCAAGCCTAGGGACTTTCTTTCGCCAATATTGTGTCTCTTCCTTCCTGCCTGAAGGTATGAGGCAGAGAGCTAGTAAAGTTGTACATATATAGGAAGAATGAAAGCTGATGCTGTATCTTAAAACTGTAGTTTACAGGCCTTTTAAAAATCACAAGAATTTCTTATACAGATCAACTCCTCATTACTCCCTCTTCAGAGCTTACCACTTAAGCATGGGGAGAACAATAATAGCAGAATTACTTATTTGGGAGAAAAATCAAGTTCTGTCTGCATGTCCTACATCCATTAAAATGTCCATTAGAGATTAGACATAAGAAAGCTTGAAAAAAATAATAGAGCATCAGGTGATCAGGAGACACACCTGGAGTGTGAAATCAGTATTCAGAGAGATAAGAGAATGCAAGGAGACCTGCTCAATGATTTCTAACGGGCCATCTTTATTTACAAGACCCCAAGGGGCATCTAGACATTGAAAGAAAGATGGGTGCTGGGTATCATGGCTCATGACTGTAATTACAGTACTCGAGATGCTAAAGCAGGAAGAACATTGGAAAATTAAATCAAATCTGGGTAATAGAGTGAGTTCAGGTCATTCTGGATTCCAGAGACATTTTAAACAGATACAAAAATAAGAAAATGAATGTAAGAGAGAAGGCAAGCAAGAAAGAAAACAAAGGAAGGAAGAGATGAAGAGACAAAAGAGGGAGAAAGAGAAGGCAGATCTTAAGTTGGCCATGGGAAGGGAGGTGAGAGCAGAGAGAAGAAGCTAGAGAGGACAGGACAGCAAAGGTCTAGTGGCTCCAGGAAACACTCAAGTCTAAGTGTAGCAACTTTACCTAAACAGAGAGAGAGAATTACAATGTTGTTTTCTTCTCTTAATCAACTGCTTCTTTTGTGCTTTTTCCAAATATTATCTAAAGGCCCCATACAAACTATTTTCATATTGTGAGAATGGGCATCATCTTGTCAAAACCCTGCTTGGTTCTGACTCTTTGGAATTACCTACCATTCTCTCTCTCTCTCTCTCTCTCTCTCTCTCTCTCTCTCTCTCTCTCTCTCTCTCTCTCATTAAATTTATTTTTTAAAACAATGTTTTCTCATTTTATGTACCTATCCCAGTTCTCACTCCATCCTCCTCCTGCTCCCCCACCTTCCTCCCATCTCAGCTCTCTAACCACTCCTCAGAGAGGATAAGGCTTCCCAAAGGGAGTCAACAAAGTCAGACACATCACTTTGATGCAAAACCGAGGCCCTCCCCCCATATCTAGGTTGAGCAAGTTATCCATACAAAACGAATGGGTTTCAAAATGCCATTTTTTTCTAAATTATTCAGTGTTCCTTCCTCATTACACACACACACACACACACACACACACACACACACACACACACCCCACGAGGTTTCATGCTATTATTTCTTTGTTCATCCTGACCTCTCTGCTTGTCATAGATTCCTTGTATGGAATAAAATCCCCATTTCTTCTCTAATATCCTCCAAACAGAAATGTTTAGATCATCTTTTATGGAAATTCATTGACTCCAAGCTTGGCCTTTTCTGCTCACAAGGATTTTCACCTACGCTTGCACAAGTACTCTCACATGTCATGGTGATATCTATTTTTACATGTGCCTGGGATTATGGAAGTCAGCCATCTTGTTTCTTCACATTTTTTTTTTTTAAATCTCAACTGTGTTTTTATAAGTACCCTTTTAAAGGAAATCCTCTGTTTGGGTCCAGCTTCCACATGTTCTTACATTCCAGCATAGGGGTGTGTGGATTGAAAATGTTAGCAAAAGATCAGAGACACAAATGAAATATACAGAGACACAGAATAGAGTCAGGAGAGGGCAACCAGTGAATCTGCCCATGTTTATTTTTCATACGACTTATATACCTTAATACAAAAGGGGAGAAGAAGGCAAAAGACCGCTTTACCATGATACAGAGTATTTACCTCTTCAATACCTGAAATATCAAATAATTATATCCTGAGTTAAGTATTCTGTTGTTTAGGCAGGACATTCAGTAACCACATACTATAGGCAGCCACACTCTGTGTCAAACCTCCTACCTTGAAGGAGCATGAATAGGCCTGAACTCTCTGACCTTTGATCAAAGTGGAATGAATCCACATGAATGGGCTCTGACAATCCTCATAAGTTTGTTGGTTTCATTTCATTGAGGAAAACATAGTTCTCTACTGTGGAGAAATTAAGCTGTTTGGTTCCCTTTTCATTCTTTCATTATTTTTATTTAAATGTTTTTCATATATAATTTGGTCATTATATTGATCAAATATCAACTCCTCCTACCTACCCAAATTTATGTTCTTTCTTTTAAGAAAAAGATATAAAAACAAACAAAAACCAATGAAAATGAAAATCACAATAAATAGTGAGACAAAAAGTAGCCCCCCAAACTGAAACAAAAAGCCCACATGAACTATGAAGCTCTTTTTGTATTGGCTCACTACTTCCAGGCATGGAAACTTTCTTGGAATGTGGTTGATATACTTACCCAGTTACACTCCAAAAGCTAAGGCTGATTTCCCCTTTGTAAGGAGGTATTAGGTCAAATAGATTCTTGATTATGAATGGGACCCCATGTCCACTTCCCAATGTCAGTGTTTGGACCCTGATTAGTTTGAAGCTGTGCAGTTCTTGTGCATTCTGCTGCAGTCTCTGGGAGTTCATGGATGCATCAGTTCTCGATGGAAGATACTGTTTCCAAAGGGTCATCACCACCCCTGGCATTGACATTCCTTCTACCTCCTCTTCCTCATAGACTCTTCCCCCAATCCCTGAGAAGAAGAATTTGATAAAAGTCCCATTTAGAACTGAGTGCTCCAAAGTTTGTCACTTTCTGCACATTTTCCAGTTATAGTTCTCTATGTAAATTTTCTTCTTCTATAATGATGATGTGAAATAAGGATGTGATCTATGGATATATTAATATGTCATTAGGAGTTATTTCATTCCTATGTTTCTTTAACAGAATAATAGAGAATTTTCCCTGTGTCCACAGTCTATTTTGTATTAGGTTCTTGGCCACTATAGCAGTGTCTGGTATGGGTTCCATTTTGAGGAGGGGCCTTTAATCTAATTTTTAAAAAGTGTTTGATTACATTCATATTTGTGTCACTATAATACCAGGGCTTGCAGAATGATCACTTCTGTTGTGATTATTTTTTGTAAAGTATGTAACTTGGTGATAATGAGTATTACCTTTTCCTGCAGTAGCATGCAGAGTATATTCTAGCACCATGAACACTAGTCAGTATGGGTAAAGCTTCTAGATATGCACTGGCTCAACTTCTCCATTTTGATGATATAAGTAAGTGTAGTCTTCAACAATAGAACCTTTCCATCAGATAGTGAGGAACAACTAACAGCCTTTGCAATAGCCTGTGAAGTTTAAGGGGCAGTAGTTTCTTACAACCCATTGGACCAAAGACTCTGCAAGATGCAAAATATTCCTGGCATAGGGGTTACATGGTGCCATAAGATGTTTAGTTGGGGCGTTGTTCCTCCCCTTTTGTGACTCCACTTAAATTCCTTTCTATATGTATTTATTTTAGGAAGCCTCTAAAGCAGGTTTCAATATGGTTCTTCAAAAGGCTGTTAGAATCTGTTGCTCCTCTCTGTATTCTCTTCTTTACTCATTTGTTACACCCTCTGCCTTCCTATTTAATCCTCCTTTTCCACTTTCCTCTTTATCTCTCCATAATACTATCATGGGACTTCCTCTTCTCTCTACAGTTCCCTTAAAAGGTGCCTAACCTCTGTGGTTATTTAGATTTTAACACATATATTAAAGCTTAAAAGCTAACATCTACATATAATAGAAAACATGAAATATTTTGTCCTTTTGGGGTCTTGATTACCTCCCCCAGGAAGAATTTTTCTAGTTCTATCCATTTAGCTTCAAATTTCAGAGTATGATTTCTCTTAACAGCCGAATGATTTTCTATTGTATAAATTTACTACATTTTTATTATCTATTCATCAACTGGTGCACACTTAGGTTATTTCCAATTCCTGGCTAGTAGAAATAAAGCAACAGTGAACATGGATGGGCAAGTATCTCTGTCATAGGATGGAGAGTCCTTTGGGTACATGCCCAAGTGTGGGATAACTGAATCTTGAGATAGATTGATTTTCAGCCTCCTAAGGAATGACCACAATGATTTCTGTGGTGGTTGTACCAGTTTCCACTCCCACCAGAAATGAATAGATTGAATTCTTGCCAGCATGTGCAGCCATTTGTTTTTATGGATTTTAGTCATTCTAACTGGGATAAGATGAAATTTCAATGTAATTTGAATGTGCATTTCTCTGCTCACCAACCATGTGTCTGTAATAGATTGTTGCTTTTTGAAGATAAAGAGGCACATTATTTTGGTTCTATAAAGCCTCCTGGTTTGCTTCACTTTTTTCCTACAAAGGCATCCTGGTGTTTGTTCCTCTTTCCTTCTTTCTCCTATTGTCACATACTAATCTCTTGTCTCCTTCCCTGAATCTTCTTTATTTTTGTCTTGTTTCAATATCCATGGAATCATCACTTCCTCTGGGCTTCTCTGCCATCTTCCAGTAGACCTGGAACATCTACTGAACACATCAAGAGCATGCACTGATTTTCTATAAAACACCCCAAAGTGGTCTTACCATAGTTATATTTCTCCATTTATCTATAGTATTGGAACCTCATGTTTTTCATTCTTCTATTAAATTTGATAATTTTCAATAGGCTAAGACCATGACTTGTATATCACCTAGCAACCACTCAAATAAAGACCTTTTTGAAGGGGTGAATGAATGCCTATCTGTTTTTATATTTAAATGTATAGGTAATAAGTCATTTATTTATTTTATTTTATTTCCAGAACAGAATTATAACCCCCTTTTCATCTTTCTGGCTAATCAATATTCATCTCTAATATCTCTGTTCACATATTCTTCAGGCATCAGGTATAATGGTATCTGTCTGTGATCCCAGCACTAGAGAGCATGAGCAGAAGGATTGCTACAATTTCAGCCTGGGGCACAAGACAAATTCCAGCTCAACTTGTGCTATAGTGTGAGACCCTTTCCCAATTAACCAAGAAAGTATTTTTAAATGGAAATCCTCTTACTAATCTTTCCTCTATATAAGTTAGAGGGAAGAGTTTATTAAGTACTCTAACAGAAAAGTCTATTATATCTTCACAATTATGAACTGCGCTGTGATCAGTTACTGTCCCTGTATCTTCTCTAGACTTCAAGACTCTAACTAGAAAGCAGTGTGCTGTGATCATGCATCACTGTTCTTCTGACCTATGGAGAGTAACTGCTTCTTAGTTGGTGTAGGTTTGTCGAAGAAATGGATTCATAGCACCTGTTCCAGACACACTTGCTCAATAAATGAACAAATGGGTCTGGTTCAGAAATAGCACTGCCCATCTGCCCTATTCCATACCAATAGACATTGGTCATTAGAGAACAAACTGTTGGAATTGAAAGAGGTAAGGATTCCGGAGAACACAGCCATGGACATAATTTTTCCCATTATCGATAAGACCCATAAAATTAAACCACCTTTTCTTTGCTGTGTTCTTTGTTTCTGTATTGAATACATATCTTAAACATTTGAGAAAGGAAGAAATGGAAACTATAAAAAACTGGAGATTAATGTCTTTATTAAGCCATCTAGTGTAGTGGCTTATGCCTCTAATCCAGCACAAAAGAGGCTAAGGCTAACCCAATTTACATAAGAAGTTTGAGGCCAACCTTTGCTATATAACCAGACTTTCCAAAAAAAAAAAAAAAGAAAAAAAAGAAAAAGGAAAAGTAAATAGATTTGGAGATTCTAGACAGTTATGGATAATACTAAAATACCCCAAGAATAAACATATTTTAGACATTAGATCTCAACACTTATTTCAAAAAGAATATACACAACTAAAGTAAGTTATTAATGTATATTTTATATTAAATCCTTAGATAGTACAAGCCTCCAAATGCAGGTGAGCTGTTTAAACTACTTAGGTTATTTTCACAATCAACAATTTTAAATTAGAAATATTTTACTTATTTTTATAAATTTAACAAATTCTTAATGTGTTAGCAAATTCTATACATAAAAAGATACAGCAAGGTGCAGACAAAAATAGTCACATAGAAAAGTAAGAGACAGGATATAGCTCAATGGTCAACTCAGCAAACAATTACTTTATTCATTCCCCAATGTCAGAAGTATAAAGTAACTACATAAAATGACCTCCTAGGCTCTGTTGCTCTTGCTTTGTTGTTGAAGATGAATAGTCTGTGTTGCTGCACTTGTTAGACAGTAGCCTTGAAAACAAATGCATTTCAATGCACAAAGCAGTGGTATTCTGTTATATAAAGGAAAGAGTTCTTTAAGTAAAATGTATTTGGCATCACAGATGGGCTGGGGCCAGTTTATTTCCACAGGACCGATTATACAGGCTTTTTATTTTTTTTCTCTCCTGTCTCTGGAAGAAAGAGAGCATTAATGGATGAAACCCAGGAGTGGCTGATAGGGAGGTTGCCAGGCCATAGTCTAATTAAAAACCAAGTCAAAAGACGTTACAAAATAACCAAACACAAGGCTGAATTCAGGGTGAGTACATGGGAAGCAATTCATAGGACAAGAGCAAAATCCCAGTTCCAGAATGTGTATGACAATAAACAGCAGGTAGAAACACAGGGAGGTTGCAAGTTGTCAGACTAAAATAGTCTACTAATAAAAAAGATGTTTTTCTTATTACTCTTGGGTGGAATCCGGCAAATTCAATTTAGGGTCTTAACACAGAAGACACAGTAAAGTGTTTTGGAAATCATGAAGTCAGCCATTGAGCTGACAGACCGTAAAATAGACTAGTAATAATTCCCGCTTATGGGACCATCACTACCCTGAAAGCTGCCAACAGAAACATTTAAGAGGGAGTCTGTGACCCAAAATAAGGCCTCACTACTCACTGAGGATAGCACTGGCAAACTTAGAAGAGGCTTTACACAGCACTGTTGATAGGAGTCCGGATTGTCTATACTTAGATGCTTAGCCATTTCTTGGGAATCCTTAGCCCAAATGTCACATGTATGCCTGAGGATACTTCCTCTCTATGGAAGATTCTGCAGCTTTCCCTCCCCTCCACAACTTGAGCATTGTGAAGTTCATTCAGTGTTACTTCATCATTGGTCTTCTCTTATTTTGTGGTATACCAAGGAAGACTCAGAGTTTAGGTCACATATTATTTCTTCTAACCCTTTCCTACCCAGATCTTAGCTTGTCTCTTTCCTGGGTGCAGTTTCTTTTTGTTTTGTTTCTTTGGTACAGCCAAATCATTTGTCTGATGTTTTAAAATATTTAATATTATTATTTTTTTATGCATGTGTTTTGCCC
>NC_022018.1:32585743-32590037 GCF_000317375.1 Microtus ochrogaster
TCTCTCTCTCTCTCTCTCTCTCTCTCTCTCTCTCTCTCTCTCTCTTTCGCTTTGTCCCTCTGTCTCTCTCTTTCTCTTTCTCTGTGTGTGTGTGTACCTCATTCCCGTTTAGGTGTAGGAAAAACATGTCGGATTCCCTAGAACTAGAATTACTGAAGGTTCTGAGTTGCCATGTGAGCGCTGGGAACTGAACCAAGAAGGACACCCTGTGTTCATAAGCACTGAGCCATTTTTCTAGCCCTGAACTTTAGATCTTTAGTTATCTTTTCATCGTTCTTCAAAGTATTCATTTTTTTTTTTACTCCGCAGCTCCACTAGGCTGAGTATTCTAACAGGCAGATACCAGGCAAGAATCTGCAAATACATGATTATGCCCATTCAAAAGACTTTACTTCTATCCTTCTTCGAAACTGATGGGTAATGTGATATTAGAAGACCTTTTGTTGGGGTCTAGAGTATGGTAACACTGTGGTTTGGTCAGAATTCTTCAATGATTTGTTACTTCCTGGCTATCATTGCATGCAGCACACTGGGATAAATTCCCATTGCCCATTGCTGAAAATCACACACCGTGTTTTATGATCCCTTGAAAATGAAAAATGCTTGTGTGTAGAGGCAGCAGCTCGTACTTCATCATTCCCAGCTGCTTAGCTCTAGCTGCAGAGGTTTTTCTTAGGCAGAGTGCTGGAGTACCACCCTCCCACTCGAGAATACTGATTCAAGGGGTGGGGGCTGGGCATTGTTCTGTCAGTTGTTTCCACTTGAAGACTGATGGTTTGCCATGCTAATCCCCCGGAGCCCAGCATTTCTGGACGTATTTATATAAGCAAACCCACTGCGGAGGACTGCAACCTTTACACAGCCTGTTACTTTTATTAGCACAATTACTCTTGCCCCTCCATACAATCAAAACAGGGTGAAAAATTGAGAAAATAATTAAAGCTTAGAAATATATCATGGAAACGGGATTTTCACTTAAGTTTTATTAAGGATTATGTACTATTGATCACCTTCATTGAAATGGTTTCCAAGACCTATGTGGCCTGTGTTGATTTAAACTAAATGTGCTTTTAAACAATACTTTTCCTTCAAAGGTCTAGAATAAAGTTTGACAGTTTAGCTTAAGAAAAATATTTTAGTAAGTAAAAAAGAAGGTATTTGATAGTTTGTGTTGTTTTTATTTTGAAAGGAGTAGTAATTTTAATGAAATATTCATAAGGATTTTCCAACTGATTCATGGAGAAATGATACATTTCCACAGCATTTATTCTAGATTTAATTTCATTTGTAATAAAGAATCAGAAAGGCACAGACCAAATAATAAAGGCTATGCAAATGAACAAATGCCTTCAAAATCCAATTGAATTGGCTGAGTGGTTCTGATAAGGTTTACAAATGACCACTATTCCTTTTACTTTGGGTTGAGATTTAAAAACAAGCCAGGAAAGAACAATAGCATGCTATTTCCACTGAAGTGTATCAAAACAATAAAAAGCCAAGACAAGCAGTAAAACATAATACAGCTTTACGTTCCAGAGAACAGATAAGCCAGGCCGGGAATTTTCTCTTTGCTTGAGTGTATCATGTTATATCATATAGTAAGAAATCTGCTGTGAATGCAATAGTTCAGAAAAGCCATTTATGTCTGTGTATTGCTGTGGTCTTACAGCAAATGAACCTTTCTTGCATCTGTACTTCAAGGTGGTCTAGGAACAATGGCATAATAAGAGTGCATTCTTACAAAAGACAACGTTTTTCTCCTTATGAGGAATAGATTATACATTTTAAAAACACAGTATTTCTTACAGCAAATTTTCTGAGGCCATTTGCCCCTAGCAAAACTCACATAAGAATTAGTGGGCACTTATTCTTGGATTTTGCTTGACTACAAAAGCTCATCAGGATTAGTATAGGTTTTTTTTTTTTTTAAATGATTTTCCCATAAAGGACTTAAAGTCCAGGTAAATTTATGACCATACTTCTTTTATTTTCTCTCTCTGCTGGCCAAGAAATCCCTTTTGGGATGCACATGGCTCTCACCAGATCTTGGTAAAAGCATTTGCATCTTGTTTCCCTTTGTTATGTGGCACTATTTCAAGGTTGTTGTAAAGCAAAGACATTTTTATATAGGTGGATCTAAACACATCACGGTTGACCCCTATCCACAACTAAGTATCATGGAACTGAAATCAAAGATGCTAAATGTGGTAGATAGACAGAAAGTTTGATAAATAGTTTGGTCATTGCTGCATTCTTCCCACTGTTTAAAATACTTTGTACAAATTGCAAGCTCAACTTTAAAGAGTCTACATTCTTTTCTATGTCTTTTCCAAACAAGGACTTGTCTTACTATGTAGCCCGGGATGACTTAAACCTGACCATGACATTTTACAGTGGAGTTACTACTGTATTCCACCATATTTCTCTTTACTTGTCGTCCAAACACACAATTCAAATTGCATGTAAAAATAGTTCCCCATCTGAATGTACATATTTTCAAAATTCATGTTTGGGTGTATAGTTCAATGATAAATCATTTTCCTTGCACCCCCAGAACTGTGAAATAAATAATTATCCACCCAAGTTTTTATATATTAGACATCCTTCCAGAAAAGCATTCCTATACTTCAGGGAAGACCAGATGTGTTAAGAAAGTTATTCCTGTACTTTCAGGAAAGAAGTCATCTTTAGCTAGTCAGAAATCTGGTCTAATATCAGAGGGTTAATAGAAAAAGCAACTAAATGTAGCTTATAGCTAACTCTTTCTCTCTCCCTCCTCCTCCTCCTCCTTCTCCTCCTCCTCTTCCTCCTCCTCCTCCTCTTCCTCTCTCTCTCTCTCTCTCTCTCTCTCTCTCTCTCTCTCTCTGTATGCATACACAATCTATTGCCTTAAAACACAAGCTTCTTTATTCTTACAATTGGTAGGATCTATGTGAAAGCTGGTAAATGAACTGACAGCTCTAAATTTTGAAGATTCATTGATTACATTTTGAACTTCGCTTCAGTTATCTCTATTTCTCTCCATTTTTCCATCTCTACTTTCTAGTATTTTCCAAACTAGAACACAGTATGGTATCTTTTATTCTCTCCTCATAGTTAGGTGGAAGAAACTTCAGTGCAAATTCAGTAAGTGGGCTTGATCAACACACCGAGATTTAAAATGTGGGCAACAAGGCTCATTGCTGCACACAATATCACAATCAGCAGCTTTCTGAAACATGGTGTGAGTATGTTTGCATTTCACCATGCCATTTTTCTTCTAGTTGAGGTGTCCTGCTCTGAGACTCCCAGACTTCCATTTGCACTGGCCCGCTCTACCTGCTCAGACTTGATACAAGTATTAATGTCCAAGATTTTAAAGATTATTGTTCTTCTAAATATAAAACCATGAATGATGAAGATAAAGTTAAATCCCATCCACAATCCTTATAGCTGCATTCTCAATGTTCTGGATGAGTAAGGAGGTAGTGAAAAATTTGCTGTTCAGTAGGAAATATACAGAGTAAATCTTGACCATTCACTGCATTTCAATATGATTAATTACATCTTTTATTAAAAGAAGAGGAGCCTTTGTCCTTAGAAAGTGGAAAACGCCGATTTAAGACTCCTTTCAATAAATTTAAGAAACAAAATCATAAACGTCATCTAATGTTAAATATTGAAGTCACTATTAATTTTATCAATTTAACTTTCTTTGAATGTCAAGCCATTTTTATTATTTGTTAAAACAGAATGCGATATTATAAATTTAGCCTTGCTGTGTTTTGTAGTGGCATTTAATTTGTATTTTAATAAGTAAAGTTTGCATGAAGATGAGAGAATAAAACAGTCCCACTGGTCAGCCTTACAGATGAGCAGTGGTAGCACATACCTTTAATTCCAGAAGCCAGGCTAGGTGCCTTAGAAACTGGGCAGTGCATGCCTTTAATCCCAGCCCTAGAGAGGAGTATAAAATGGGAAGAGACACCTCTCAGTCACAGTCTCATTCTATGATTCTTGGAGGCAAGATAGTCATTTTGGACTGAGGTAGAGGTAGAGCCAGTGGCTGGCTGCTTTGCTTTTCTGACCTTCAAGTTGACCCCGATTTCTCTCCCTGAGTTTTTATTAATCATGCATCAGTGTTTTCTATGCTTCTTGTATTAAAAGCAGCCTGAATAGTGTTTAATACTATAAAGAAGGAAAGAAACAGGAATGGAAGAAAGAAAAAAGGAAGGAAGAGAATGAGAAAGAAAGAGATACAGAGAAAAAAATGATGAAGGAGAAGGAGAAGGAGAAGGAGAAGGAGAAGAAGAAG
>NC_022018.1:32590137-32592842 GCF_000317375.1 Microtus ochrogaster
AGAAGAAGAAGAAGAAGAAGAAGAAGAAGAAGAAGAAGAAGAAGAAGAAGAAGAAGAAGAAGAAGAAGAAGACAGCATTAGGACCCAGCCATCTGAAAACATAAGATGGAACAAATCAGTGGCATTAATTAATTAAATGTTTGTACAAGGATTTAGGTTTTACAGTTTGGAAAAAAATATCATGTTCAAAACTTTTATTCATAATGCAGATATGTAACTTTTTTCTGGATACTGTAGACTTCAATATTTTGTATATTATATATCAACATGATTTCATTATTAGCTTTTGTTGCTGATATTTATACAAAGCATCACACATGAGTCATCCTACAGACATGCTAGGAATGAAAAAAACATGATGAGAAAAATGTAGGAAATGCATACTTGGAAATCACGCTAGATCACTATAGAAACTACATCTCCCTTGCAGGTTAAAAAATAATGGACACACCCAAACTGTCTGGAATAACTGCATCATTCCTTAGATTGAAGTACAAAAATTTCTGACTATAAATCTGCCTAGTTTCCTGCAGTCATTTCTTAATGACTGTATGCTCCTATAGCAACCACTGGATGATATGTCTGAATCTGGACTTCAGGGTCCAAACAAAAATGCCACTTGTGACATTCTGGCATTGTGCACATTCACTGTAGGGAGTTTTTGCTATTTTGAATGACACCCCATTTTTTTTATTCAAAACCTAGTTGTTTTGTTTTGAGACATAGACACACCCTGTAGCCGAGGATGTCTTTGAATATGTAGACATCCTCCTGCCTCTGTCTCCCAATACTGAGATTACTTTCAGTCATTGAGAAGCATACCTAACTCCAGTTTTAATGAACTACTGAGAGCCATCAGTGTCTCAATATTTGGTTAAACCTAATTCCAGAAAATACAAAATGTAACAATGTCTTTGGCAGATCTTCTGTGATTTAACAGTGAAATAGCCTTGGGTCCCTGAAGGTCCAAACTGAACTTTGTTCCCTGTGACATGAGGTAGTTAGTCAAGCAAAATTCAATTATAGAGGTACTTAAAGATTTCCTTTCAGTCTATGCAGTAATGAAAATCAGTTCCTGAGGTATAATCAAACAATCAAGAAAAGCAATCAAGAAACCACATATAAAAACATTTCATTATCTTTTATCTCTGCAAAAAAATCTTCTGCCTTGAATCAGACCTTGACCATTTGTTCACATAGAGACTACAATTTTGAGTGATATTGCATAACCCTTACACTGATCCCAGATACTTTTCCATTCAGTCCTGCAAAAGTACCACACAAAGACCTTGTCCGTTTCTCATCTTGTCCACATCATCAATTTCTAATGCATCCTGAAGTAGTACATATAAGACTGCTTCCCAATTGCCAAAAAGAGAGCCATTGCTATGTTACCAAGTCCCTATGGAGGCTCAAAACAACAGAGACAAGCAATCATAAGGAAACATCCCCGAGCCATGCGCCAACACTGACTTTAACTTCTTTTCTATTGATTTGCTCCGGTATTTTCTCACAGAAAGAGAAGAGTGTTATATATTAAGAGTATTTGGAAGCTACAAATGGTATTAAAATTCATAATTACTGCATCTGAGGCTGATTATCCAGGATTTTCCAGTATCTGTCAATGTAACCACAGGGGTACTTAATAAAAGATAAAAAGGTACATTAAAATAGGTCAGAGTAACACATATGAGAAGAACCAGGATTATACCATTGCTGTTCCTAGGGGGAATATTAAATAAAGAGACCCCTCTAGGAATTGAGAAAAGAAGGGAATGGTGTTTGAATAAGTTAGAATCATGTCACTAGTGACTTGCTTCAACGTATTTTAATTTTTATGACCCTTGAAAATATAAATCTTAAGAGTGAATTGACAGCTTATAAAATGTCACCTGAATTTGGTTTAATTTAAAAAATAGAGTCTGATTCTCAAGAAATAACTTTAATAGTTTTTTTTTACAAAATAAAAAATGCCATGATTTACTACAATAAAAGTAAATGTTGTTCTGAAGTGGATTTTTTTGTTGTTGTAATTGATGCACCCACTAAATATGTGTGTCATAAAAATCAACACATCCCAAAAGTCATTTTTCTTGGATTTGTCTCTCTCTTTCTACATTAGTTTCTTTTCTGGTTCTGTTCTGACTGGTTTCCAGAGGAAGAGGGGCCACTCTGTTTCTGTTTGAATTAACTGACTTTGTATGGATTCTACATATGATTTATTGCTCTTTGTTAAAATGTGTGTAGTCTTATCTTAAGAGAGACGTGCTTAGCCTGAAGGTTTTGCAATTTCAGCCACTGAACATCGGTATTATAGGACTGGAGAGGAATTCAGAATTCACTGACTTATCTTTATGTAGACATCAACATTAATGCTCTAGACAGATATTGCCTCTATCTTTTTGCATTTCCCCAATCTCTTGGGAAAACATTTTCACAGCTCATTAAAATAATGTGAGGTTGTGTTTCAAATGCATTACGTTGTATTCTTTATGTCTCATTTGAGTTATACCTGATCCATTTTAAATCTTTTCTTCTATTCTTTTTTTTTTATTTTTTTATTTTATTTATTTATTTTTTTTAATTTTAAAAACAAGTTTCCACCTCCTCCCAGCCTCCCATTTCCCTCCCCCTCCTCCCACCCTTCCCCCCTCCTCCCAACCCTTCTCCCCCTCTCCCCACTCCTCTCCCCCTCCCTCTCCAGT
>NC_022018.1:32601308-32611826 GCF_000317375.1 Microtus ochrogaster
AAAGCCATCCCACTAAACTCAGGAACACGACAAGGCTGTCCACTCTCTCCATACCTCTTCAATATAGTGCTTGAAGTTCTTTTCTTCTATTCTTGTCTTTGTAGTGAGACGGGGCTGTTCTACTTCTTTGGCAGCATCTTCTCCTAACTCTTCAAATTGTCTCCAAGAGGTACACTCATTGAGTCAATTTATCCTTTCCTGACTGATTAATGGCTAAGCAGGCGTTGTTATCCCCTTCCATTCCTTTTCCCTGGATACACTTCAAAAATGTATTGTGGAGCCCCAATGCTGATGCATTCTACTTCCAGTGTGCCTACTCTGTGCCACTGTTCTGTATCTTACAATACCGTTCCACTAAATATTTAGTTTATGGTCTGGTCGTTACAGCTTTCTTCTAATGCCAATTAAAAATATAGTATTTTTCCAAGAAATTAATTTATTTGACCTCTATTAAGAATATATGACTAATGAACTGGGAATCATAAAACAAATTTCTGTCAAAATCTTTCTTTAAGAATTCAGAATGAGACAATCAATGTAGAGAGTTTGCCATTGTTTGATGTGGGCGACCTAAATACAGAGCTTGGAAAGTTAATTTTCTTGTTGCTCTGACAAAATACCCAGTCAAAAAAACTTAAAGAAGCAATGGCTCATGGTTCATTTAGACTTGCTGTTTGATGATATAGTCCATCACATAGAGAAGGAATTGTGGCAGGAGCATGTGGCAGCTTGTCCCTCTGAGTCAGGGACAGAGAGAGAGAGAGATGGCAGGGGGAATGTTGGTGTTCCACTTATTTTACATTTTTGTTCGAATCTAGCTCCAGCCCATGGGTCTTCCTACCTCAGTTTACTTTTCTGGAAACAGCCTGATAGTCATGCAAAGAGATTTGTGCCTTCTTAGTTCCAAATCCAGTCAAGTTGACAAGGTCCATCATGGAATTCATGAAAATTATGAATGCTTTGAAATGTTGCTTGACGTGACCACATGCAGGATATTTTCTAATTTAAACTATTGATATCAGTAAAAAAAAAAAAATGACCTAACCAATTGTTCCACATACAGCTTTCTTTTTATCAGGTCGCACCTTTGTATATTTCCACAGACGTATTAGTTAGGGATTAAGCCTCTAAATACCAAAGCAATATTGTTCTCAAGAGTTAAAAAACTATAAGCATATTTTTACGTTTTCATTTATATTATATACAATATTTTAATTCAGTAGTTTATGCTGTATAAACCAACCTGAATTTCCATGATTTTTGTGATATATGTGAAACTGCCACTGGTATATTAATATTTACTATATAGTTATAGAGATTTAAGAAAAATAAAAATTGATGAATGAGTCAAAGTGAATTGTTAGCAAAAGCTTAAAAATAAATATAAGAAGACCTAGGAGTGAGAAATATTAAAAAATATAACTTTAAATAAATTAAAGTGAGGAACAACTGTCTGAATAGTTTGCTATAATTTTGTAGATATATTAAATATGTTTTTATATTTAAATCTTAAAATAAATATTTAAATTGAAGGGTGATTTTTTAAAAAATTTCTAACAAATCTACTTTTAATTGTGTTTCTTCCTTGAAGTTACTATGTCTGATAGCGGGAAGCACCTGAACAAATGCCTAGAGAAACAGTAAGAAAATACGGTCCAACATAAAGGTTAGTAATCTCATTACACTTAGCTAAACATAGCATTTTCCCTTTCAGAATATTATACCTTTACCATAGTCTAGTGGTGTTTCATGTTAATGTTTTTCTTATATCTCTTTTGAGTTTAATAGTATTTTTGTCATTTTCATTTTACATTGTTTTAAAGGTATAAGTATATAGTGGTGGTTTTCAACTATTAATTAAAGTTGCCTCTGGTTAAAACCCAGTGCAACATTTCTTTAAGAAAATCTCTATCAGCAACTGCATTTTGTTTTAAGAGGAGAACCTGAAGGCTGTATAGGAATAACTGATGAGGATGGATTTTTTTAATCTATTAAGATTTATTTCTGGTAAAAAGATTTAATTGAATATAGTTTGTACTTCCTAAACTAGTCTATCTAATATTCGGGTTATCAAAATTTATTCCACTAAGAATTGTCAATCCACTCTTCCTAAAAAGGGCAAATAAAAAATTTTAAATGTCCACCTCTGAATTGAGATTGATTTTTGAAAATGAATAGGCATAAATAAGTAAAATAACTCATTTTCTTCATCCACTGAAGGTTGTCTTTATTTTATTCTATTCTAATGCTTGACATGTGAAGAGATTAATTTCATTGGATTTTATTCAAAATGAGTTTGTTATGGGACATTAGTGGATACAAATTGTTAATGTCTTAATGATGAAATAGCTTCTGACTAGGACATTTTAGCAGGAGACACGACACAGTGGAACAGCCAAAGGTGGGGCTCTGTTTCTTCACTTACAGGCTGCATCAAAATTGTACTAGAATTAAAATAGGGGCAGTGGGGGTCAGATGCAATGGTGACTGTCAGTGTATTATCCTGGCAAGTAAAAATTCTTGGTGACACACAGGTGGAAAAGAGACTTGGAGATAGTTTACCATCAATTCTTGAACTTCAAATTAGTGGACAGTGGTTCTGTCTAGTTAGCAACTAGTTTTCTTCCTTCAGGAACCCCAGGGACTGACAGGCCAATATCATCTATTATTTTTAATAGGAGGGAAAAGAGAGACTGTTAGAGTGATATACCGCATCACCATGGCTGAGCATTGTGATGGGAAGGATGCTTGCTAGTGAAGTGGACTTTCCTTTTGTATTCAGTTCATTTTACACACAGGCAGGAAGAGGTGAGAGGAGAATCATCTAAATGTCAGACAGAGTGAAGCAAAAGATAGCTTCTCAGCAAATGTAATTAGGGGCACCTTTCTCCACTCTGTACTAGAAGGAGAAGGCTCATTCTGGGTGACATAATCCTTTGTTCTGTTTTTTAGAGTCACAGACTATAGTTTGGTTTCAGAAAGGAGCTTGGCCCTCAGTGATTAATTATTTATCACAGCAAGAAGCTAGCATTGGGACCAAGTGCTTCCAATTAGCCTCTACATAGGCTTATAACTGATTATTGACAAGTATAAGTATTTTAGTAAGGAGGCCCATATTGGAACACTGAGAGGCTGCTTTTAATTTCTCCAGTGAGCCCATTATAAAGATTCTTGTGTGTGTGGGTAGACTCACATTTGTTAATTAGCCTTCTACACTATTAACCAGATAAAGCCACTCTGGTGAACCCATCTCTCTATGCCAATTAAAATTCAAATTGTGTGGACTCTGTTCATTTCCAAACAGACTGAAGAAACCACCAGGTATGAGAATAGTGAATGTCAAGACTGAAATACTTACTCTAGTTGTTCACCAAGAAGAAAATTTTGCTCAGTTTCTAGGCAATGATAAACTTTGTGAGGACTGGAACATAGTCTCTATGGGTTATCCAACAGTTAGAGCCTAGACAAACTACTTTTATTTGCAGGGACACTGGCAACACTATACGTATAGCAGTCAAATGAAAGGTGATACTTTCAGGAGAAAGTCATCCTATTTTTATATTTTTCAAAGATATAAAAATTATATATATATGTATATATATACATATGCATATATATATATATATATATATGACAAAATTGTGAGATTTTGGACAAAGAACCAAATCAGTATATTATAACTATCTAGAAACAGATACTTATTTGGGGATTATAATGTAACTACATTCTTCCTCTCCTTTTTTCTCTCCAGAGCCTCCTATATACCTCCCACATCTCTCCTTTAAATTATGACCTCCCCCTTTCACTAAAAACGCACTATTGCATGGATATGTATGTATTTACACATATGATAGAGAGAGAGAGAGCATGAACTGTTTGTTTAGTCTATATAATATTTACTTGCATGTTTTCAGGGCTGACTATTTGGCACTAGACAAAACATTGGTGTGCTTTTCCCTGAGGAGGAAGACCTCTCCCACTCCCAGCTATCCCAAGCTTTCTACATTTCTTTATATAGGGTTGAGGCCTTGTGGAATTTTACCATTCCAGTTTTGCATGTTCCATTGGTGTCCTTCTTGTCTACCTCATATTTTGGCAGTCATGTTGACGATACTCTATGAATGTAACATCTTGTATTACTAGGAGACAAGCTCACAGCAAATTCCTGGATCCTCTTGTTCTTATGATCTTTTTTCCCCCTCCTTAGCAATGCTCCCTGAGTCTTGGGTGTAGACTACTTGGTAGATGTATCTATTGGGATGGACTCCACAACTCTGCATTTCAATTATTTGTTGTTTTCTGTAATAGTATGAGATACTATTGCAGTGACCCTGGATAGTAAAGTTTGAGTGCAGTTGAGTTTATATTGTATAAATTTAATAAAATATTATATTTTTAGAGAGAAATGGAGGTGTTTCCCAACTCACATGTCAAAAAAATTGTGGATTAAACTTACAAAACAGTTGATTACTGCATATGCTGTTTTCTTTAACTTGAACCATAGTGTCTTGTTATTTCTGGTGGTTTGAAAGTGAAATATCTTCCACAGGCTCATGTGTTTGAACACATGATCCACAGCAGTTTTTTGGTCCGTTGTGGAAACTTTGGAAAGTGGGGCCTAGTTGGTATGTATAGACCACAGAGGGCTCGCCAAAGAGTCAAAATGACTTAGGTGAGTTTGTAACCGAGAAAAACACTTCTTAGTTATGAGGTCTCATCACATTGTGAACTTGCTTGCACCAGTAAAGAGTGCTAAAACTATATGGTCATGAAAGGAGAGCAAATATTGGTACTTTGTAATTGCTGAGACTCATGTAGTAAGCATCCCAATAAGCCTGCATTAGGAAAATGTTTCCATCAGGCCACAAGTCAGAAAGGAAAGAAGAGGCATAGCCAATGGCTCTGGATGTCAATCAAAGGTTAGGTTCTGTGATTCCTAGGAGCACCAATAACACTGAAGTAGAGTTGGAGGTCAAGAAGAACATGCAGTAGAATAAATGTATTAAACCCATTCTTGCACAAGTCATCTTTCATTTTATTCAGTAAAGCAGTTACCACAGATCAATATTTATACACATATACATACAAATAAATATGCAGTATTTATAGAACTGATAAATTTATATGAACAGCAAATATTCAGAACCCCCAAATACATATTAGAACATAAATGTTACTTTCTATCATTATTTGAAAATATTAAGTTCTATGAGTTACAAGATGGCCTTGTGGTTGTTTTGTGTACCAACAGACTTTACTTAGTTCATTTACATAGCTGCTCTCTCATTCTGTGTCTGTACTGTGTGTCTGTAAGTCCTTTGTGTCCACTATACCTGAGCAAAATTTTAGCACACATATTAATGTTTACCTTTATCAACACAGTCAAAGTCACTAGAACCAAAGAATATCTGGAAAAAGGTGATGGAAGGTAAAGTGTGGAATGTATTTTGTATGTAGGGGGCTCTATAATATACAATGCAAAACCAGTACAAGTCTGCCCCTCAAGATCAATGTCATGACTGTGGTCATCCATCACCTCTAACACCAGCAGGACACAATCAATGACAATCCATCTCTTTCCTGTTGGGTAATTGATTTTTTTTTTAAAAAAATGTGGTTGATCTTTTTTTTTTTTTTAAGAAACTGTCACTGAATAATACAGAAGTCTCAAAGGTAGAGGGACAAGGGTTGGTTGCATCAATAAAATCTTAATAACATTAGATATAACCACACTTTCAACCCTGGCTATTCCTGAGAAGAACTAGGAAGTCTTTGCCTTTGGAGTTTTCCTGTATTTCCATGTTGATCCATCATTATAGTTAAACATTATAACCTTTAAACAATGATGAAACTTTCCAGTGGTGTTGATCCTTTTTAATTGATGGTATGACTGGTGCTAACACTTTCATCTTCATTTAATTTTGCTTTTGGAGACAATGAGGAGGAACATATATAATTTTCTGCATACAGTTGTTCTAAATATGGTGTATATATGTTATGCCATCAGATGGTATGAAAGTCTATTTTGAGTCGAGATATAGAAACATTGGAGTATTAAGTGACTCTTCTAATTTTCTTTTTAGCTTCATCTTCCATGCACTTTAAATTGTGCTTCACATAAATTTGGTGGCTCATGTTTGTGGTTCTGATTTGGAGGTTGGTGTGGTTAAGATTACTTGCTTTAGAATCTTGCTACATTAGCATAGGAACTGGAGTTCAGATTCCAAAACGTTGTTTATAGTACCTCATAATATCCTTCCTAGAAATGTGAGTTTCTGTGACTTCAGGAATGTTAATCTTGGTATTCCATTGCTGTAGCAGGTCATGACCCCATAAATTCACTGAAATATTAGCCACATCTGGCTTCAGCCTGACTTTCTATTTTCCTGGCCTTATGCATTCAACCCATCTCATGCTTTGTTTCACTTGAGATAGGGTTCCAATTCCTAGGAATTGAATATCAGCCTCTTGAAGAGGCCAATTTAGATGCCAAGATTCTGAATAATGTTACTCACATCTGCACCCGTGTCTATCAAACCCCCAATTACAATGTCATATGTATGCACTCTTAGCTTTGGTATTTGATCACTTATATTATTCTGCAAGATTATAAGCCTCTTATTTCCTATTGGAATTTTTGTTTCATCTTCCATGTTTATTCTATCATCCAGAAAAGTTTGTTTTTTTTTTTTTTTTTATAGCAGGCATGGATTTTTTAATTTTTCTGGTGACACATGTCCTCCACAATGACTGGGAATGACTGGACAACTTTTGACTTGGGGACCTGTGAGATTACCCCCAAGGAATTTCCGATGGTATTGGGTAGCCTTTTCTATCTTTTGATGATCTGCATTCATTGGTTCAACGCCGGTCTTTTTCCTCCGTCCCACTACATAATCCAGAAAGTTGATACCTTTTATTTTTGCCATTCCCAGAGGAGATATTATTTCTAGGAATTTTATGTCTACAATCTCTCAGATATCCTATTATACCACAATTAAAACATTTTGATGTTTTCTCATTCCTTTGGAAATTGCTTTTCCTACCTAAGACTCAGTACTAGAGTCAAATGTATCAATGTCCATTGCATGCAGGATCCATTTATTCATTGATGCTGACCTAACCTTCAAAGGCCCAAGTATCTTTTTGCCTTCTATGGTGACATTTTCAAAACCCAGAGATTCAATAAGTACTAGTCTAGCTTGTGGGTCTGGCACTCCTATTTGTACAGCTTTAGTTAATCTTTGTAAAAAGTCACTAAAGGATTCTCTCTGGCCCTGTTTATCCTTGGCATATGATTCAATTCATTTTCCTAGTTCAAGAATCCTGTCTCAAGCTTTTTAGGCTGCTTTGTGGCATAGTGACAGGATTTATTAATCATAAAGAGCTTAAGCCTGTGGGAAAGCATAAGTGCCCGCACCAATAATTTGATCTTGGGATCAATGATCAAGGATCACGTCCTTTTGCTTTTCCCTATTGTTTTAAAATGTTTGCCTCTTCTCACAAATAACATTTCCACAGTAGTTGTAGCCCATTATCCAAGACCACTAATGTTGAAATATGAGCGGCGGGGCTGCGTCCCCGGCACCCGGCTGCCCACATGGCTAGCTTAGCTTATGCCCCGAAATAATTACACGGAAACTGTATTATTTTAAACCCACGTTGGGCGCCACTCTGTTGAAATATGAGTGGCGGGGCTGCGTCCCCGGCACCCGGCCGCCCACATGGCTAGCTTAGCTTATGCCCCGAAATAATTACACGGAAACTGTATTCTTTTAAATACTGCCTGACCCATTCGTTTCAGCCTCTTATTGGCTAGCTCTTACATATGGATCTAACCCATTTCTATTAATCTGTGTAGCCCACAAGCTGGCTTACCAGAAATGATCTTAACCTGCATCTGTCTGCAGTGGGACAATCATGGTGACTCACTGACTCAGCTTCTTTCTCCCAGCATCCTGTCCTGTTTTCTCCGCCTACCTAAGGGTTGGCCTATCAAGGGGCCTAGGCAGTTTCTTTATTAATAAGAAATCATTCCCACATCACACTAACATTAACTGAAGCCCATCATGTGAGATTGCCTTATTCCTTGCTAGAATTCCATACCTTTACCATCTCCCTAACATATGCTGAATGCAAGCCATAAGATATTACTGCTCACTTAATATTGTTTAGATCATTCATTCCTATAGGTATCCATCTACATTCTTTGGATCCTTTTGGCATTTAGAACTTCATGCTTTTTCAGAGTGTATGACAGGGTAGGAAGCTAGAACCCTGGTAAGTCATCTCTGACAGCTACTGGTAGCATTAAATCCTGTCCTTGTACCTTCTTTCACTGCTCATCTGCTCCAATCATTTCCTCAATTGTTCCAGATCTTTTTTATCTTTATTTTGGAATGCCTGAATCTCTTGGCTCTGTCATTCTGGTCCTCATTCTGCACATGTAATTCCAAGGCATGAAGTTTTTCCTTTAAAGGTAACATCTCATCCTTGGACGTTATTTGAATAGCGTTGAGATTGCCTTGCTGGAGAGACACTCTATCTGCTAACGTATCATAACTTTTTTTTTAACAGATTTTAATTGTCAAATTCAACAGTATGAATTATTTAAGATAATTTCTCAGTACCCTTTGACAAGGATTGAATTTTGTTTGTCAAATTAATGTTATCCTTTACAATAGTATTAATTTTTTTGGTAACTTTTGATTTTCGATGGTATCAAAATTTCCTGTAAGCTAGCTGTTCATTATTAGTTTATAAAGACTGTATCATTTTTAAATTGTCTCATTCTTGACTCTGTTATCAAACTATTTTCTTAAGGATATAATGTGAAAAAGAAAACTTAGTCCCAATATCCAATAAATGGATGTATCAGATAAACCATATAAATCTTGCAGAATACAACCCATAGTATAAGAGAAAAGGTTATGGAATTCTTAGATGGGAATATTGCCCGTAATTATATAACTTTCAAGATTATTGATTTATTTATTAATCAAATAGCTACCTTTGTTATGAGATTTTGGTAAATTTTTGTTGATGAAATAATCTTCATTGTTCAGCAGGTTTCATGATTACAGCCATGTGGCAAAGAGAAAAGTCCTGTGCCATTTTGTGTCTTGATGCCTAGTTAAATACTGACAAGTATGCTTTGATTGACAATTAAAAGCAATTAAATCATTTCCATACACAAAGCAAGGAGCCCAGAACTCATGAGCAAGGGGCACAAACTGGAAGCTGTGTAAGTCTCTACTCGGCAGGGAAAGCGGCAATTGGGGGAGTATCTGCAGACCTGTGATGAGTCATGGTGCTTAGCTCTACTGTGGCAGGATAAAAAAATAAAAAAAAAAAAAAAAAACCTGCTTAGTAAGTGAAATCAAGCCAGGCTGGTAGGGCTGGGAGACCTTTCAGGCCAATGACTTTTTGGGCCTTTCAGGCACGTCCATCTGGTAGGCATGGAGTTAGGATCCACGTGGATGCTAGATAAAGAAGGTCACTAAAATGAAATCCCACACTAGCTCAGAATTGAGTATAATAAAGTGTTATTTATTTAGAGGTAAACTCACAGATCACAGTCTTCTGCGCAAATGGGGAAACAGGAACTGAATCCAGCAGCTGAAGTGATAAAGACCAAGTGCTTTAAATCAACATTTATAGTATAAGAGTCCATGCCCAAGTGAGCTGGCAACTTAAAGGCTACTGGCTGAGGACTTCCTACATCACTTGGTGTGGTCGTAAACCCATCTGTAACCTCAATACTAAAGAGGGAGATAGTAAGAGGATTGCTGGGGCTTACTGGCACTGAGTCTTACTGGAAAATGCAACTTGAGTTTCTGGGAGAAACCCTACCTCAAACGAACAAAGAAGACAGTGGTGTTGAAAAACATCTAACACTCTCCTCTAGCATGTGCACAAATAGACACACACACTAGCATTCATGGATATGCAAACATATAACACACATGTTATATATCAAGATACACACAAATAAAAGCTAAAGAGATACTTATTTTATTTTTGAAAATTTTATTTCTATTTCTCTCTTTCTTTGTGTGTGTGTGTGCATGTGTCTGTGTATGTGTGTCCGTGTGTGTGTGTGTGTGTGTGTGTGTGTGTGTGTGTTTGTGTAGAAAATATAGGTTCCTGCAGAGGACAGAAGAAGGTAATGGTTCCCTAGAGCTGGAGTTGCAAGCAATTATGAACCATCTGATGTGGGTTCTGAGAATTGAACTCTGGCCCTTCTGCTCCTCAGTCATTTCTACAGTTTCCAATTTTATTTAATATTTTTATGTGTAATGAGTGGCCCTTTTGACTGCCTTGGAAAAACTGTATTCTTTATCAATAACTTGGAAGACTGTTATCAATGGGAACCATTGAAGCCACAGAATCTCTCATCCTTAGAGAATACTGTGGCAAACTTCCATCCTCATGAATCTTTGTCTCTCTCAAGCTTCTTTCTCTTTGTGATTTAGTACAACTCAATCCTTAATCTATGAAGCCAATTCTGTGATCATA
>NC_022018.1:32611926-32623389 GCF_000317375.1 Microtus ochrogaster
ATATCCATCTGTAAGTGGAATAGATGAGGAATGAGCCAGAGCAAGCTCATCCAATCATGAATCTCTGAAAGCATTAAAAAAAAAACCCTGCTTTCCAACCTACTCTTCCAACTTCATTGCACACAAAACCCACCAAGCAATGCCTGCATTCTATAGAATCTGTAGTTTTCTTATACTATTTCTACTTTTCCCCAGTACCTTTATTCACACTTTAAGTGGAAGTAGTATTTCTCTTATACCTTGAATCTTGCTACATTTAAACAGAGAATACGTGTTTTTCTTCCAACTCTATTGAATATAAATGCTGTTCTTTGAGAGAGAGACTTCATATAACACAAGGAAATACCGAGTGCTGGAGGGGCTGTGGAGGATGCTGAACAGTGAGGAGTCCTATAAATTTGGCCACTACTGAAGAATCAATGGCTCACAGTACTGAAAACAGAAAGCAGTTTAAGTGATGAAGAAAAGATTCGTGGGGGTTAAGTACCTAGAAAATTGAAGAGAAAGGTCAGGATTCAATACACTATGAAGTACAAATTTTGAGAATTTAGACCCGGGAAACTATACTAGGACTCTGTAATTAAAACTGGCAGCACTCTTTGGTAAGACAATGATGTACATAAGTCTGTTTCTTATTTGAGAATTAGAATTTATTGTTATTCAAATCTTGAGCCAGGGAACTTAATATAAAAAGGGTTTTGTGTATGTTCAAAAAAAAATCTACTTACCACTTGCTCTCAGTTGACTATTTTCAGGTTATCCTTTGGATTATTTGCATGTGTCCTATATTTTATGTAACATACATTTTTTCTTTAGTCTTCATAACTCTTATTGTTTGTGTCAGGAATGGTGCTAGAAAAATCAAAACAAAACAACACAACAACAACAAACCGAAATCAAAACGTTGTTCATTTTTTACTAGAATGTAGTTATTCTTCAATATTCAATCTAGATAGAGAAGTTTGCACAAAATCACTGATTGAATAACCATCTGGTAAACCTTTAGCTTGATAACTAATTTTTTCCACTGCCTGAGTAGCTGCTGAGACACCTTGGGGACTTGATGTTTGTATAACATTGCTGCTCCAGGCCATGGAAAGTCCAGAGCACAGCTTTTCATACTTGTTTGGTAACAGCTGGTTCTGATTTGTGTTTTGGGGTTTTCCAATGCGATTATTGCCTACTTTGTGCATACCAAATGGGTCTGCCTCTTTCCGTTTCAGCTGAAGGCTAGTTAAATGGGATTTGAAATCTGAATATACAGATTAAACATTTTCAATGGCCTAATAGGCTAGAAGAAGCTCAGAAAAATGTAGTAGATCTCAGAACAATGCTTCTTCAAGTAAGAGGTACAAAAAATATTTCTTTTTCATGTTGAAGGTTCTTTTATGAGTGTGCATGCTTTTGTTTAAAGCATATCACTGGAGAGAATAATTATTTCCCTTTTTGCAGGAAGAATTTTATCACCAAGAGAATGATATATTCTGCCCAGCCCTGACAGATCCATCCTATTCCTTCTAGATCAATATGGGCCTCAGTCTTGCAGTCACTGTGGCTGCTGTTCGATTTCAGTAATTCTCAGATCGACTACCCACAAATGCAGTGAGGAGGTGCCAATTACTGTGCACAGCCATAGGCTTGTTATTGCTGTGTACAATTATTGGAGGAGAGCTATGCAGTATAACCCCAGGGATAGAACCAAGAAGGAATGGCCTTTTCATCATGATAGTCTCAATAAAATCAGGTATTATTCCATCATCCAGTCTTTTAAAGAAGATGTATATCACTTTACTGAAAATATGTGCAAATGCCTGGCTGGTGACAGAGAATGCCTAAGCCTTCTATGCATGCAAGCAAAGCATTTTATATATTAACACTTTTCTCCTTATGCTGACAATACTGCTGACAGCACGTGAGAGAGATTGACCCTTTCTATGCTAGGCAAGTTCCACTTGCAAATATGATGATGGATATTTGCTGGAGACACATTCTCCACTGTTTTCTGACAAGCATGCATTTAGCACAAGCAAATGTTGACTTGTGATGCATTAACAGCATGGATCATGTGTTGGAGAAGCACCATATTTTAGTTAATAATATGACATCTATGTAAACAGCCACTTTAAACTTCCTTCCTTAAAAATTTCCAAAGAAATCGATCAATTAGATGCAAAACCATGAAGACACACTTTTGAAACAAAAGGGAGAAATGCATATTACAGAAGTGTGAAGGCCTTTCTTCTGAATTCACGTATACAACACACCACTAAACAGAGGAACAGGTTTTAACCGTCCTTAAGAGAAATACCAATGAACCAGCAAACAACAGAAGGTGACCCAAAAAGAATGTTATAGACTTTTTTAAACAAAGTGATATTTGATAGTTTTAGGTGTGTGTATGCATGTGTGTGTCTCTGTGTGTGGTGTGTTATGTTATTAAAGATTGTGAGATAACTTAGGTTCGAAGCACTGGGATTCAAGAGTTCTGATGGTGGAAATCTGAGTCCCTTTGGCTTAAAAAAATTCTGGCTTAAGATATGGCCATGGAGGTACTTACCATCTGTTCACACTGGCTTGGCTCTTCATCCCAGGCAAACATCAAATTTATACTATGTCCGGCTATAGAAAAAAGAAGTATGCCAAGAAAAGAAAAGTGGATGAGCCTGTATGAGGACAGAGAAGGGTTTTAGCACAAAAGCATACCATTGCATATGCCTTGTATTAAGTTAGGAGTCCTCCTTTCTCTGCCTGCTTCTCCAATTAGCTGAGCCTGACCAAGTAAAGAAAATACTATATTAATTTTCAGGCTCACGCTTCTTACATCATCTGCTCCTGATTTAGGGAATAGTCACACTGAACTCATGTGAAAGACAGCTCCATAAATAAGACAATGAAATCATTGTTTTTAAAATGACTAAATATCTGATTACATGGGACTAAGAGCCAATTAACTAACTTTTAAACACCTGAAGAATCTAATAAACATTAAAAAAAGTTTAATTTATATTTTTTACTTCCATACTTTCTCAAACCATAAATTTAATACAAGGTAATAGAGTCATATAGAAAACAGCCACAATCGGAAAAATGAGAAATGTAGAGAATCATCATTATTAAGAGGGGAAAATAATTCTTTAAAAATATAAAAATGAAGTGCTAGACTTTCAGTTTTGTGAAAATATTGGTACAGGCAACCACGTAATTACACATACCATGAATTTATATTTTTATTATGATCAGGAAATATCTGTAAATAATTTCAAGTTTTTCTGCTTTTAAAATAACAAATGCATGAAAAGAAATGCAAATATTCTGTTGTTCTCCTCTCACTTTTTCTTCTTCTTGTCAAGAATTAAAAAAAATAACCAATGAAAAAGCATGTGAACTTATATTAAAGTGGTTAACATTCTTTACTAACTGTGATGGGATTCAACCAGGTGGTATGAAGAACATCTAATAGAGATCAATTTGTAATCTTGTTCTAGAAGACAATTTGTCATTTTATAAAAGATATTATGTATGCATAAGCCTAATTAGTTATATATACACTGACTTCTATAATAAACTTCATCAAATACTGTCTGTAGTATGAAAAAGCATACTAAATGTTAATTGCCAGGTATTTCCTTTTGCAGCAATAAAATCCATATGAAGTAATGTGCATTTATTAAGATCACTTTAATAATAAATTTTAATGCAATAAAATTATAATTGTAAGATGATATGAAATATACATCAGAATGAAAGCACCTGCGTATAATTTCATAGCAGGATTCAAGAAGAGAATATCATTCAGTATAAGGATTCTACACACCATAGGGACAGAAGAATGATGTGCTGATTGATGGTTCTTCTGGTATTTAGATGCCCGACCTATCTGTTTCAATGCTTCTCAACCTGTGGGTGGTAACCTCCTTAGGGTCATACATCTTGCATATCAAATATTTATATTACTGTTCATAACAGTAGATCAATTACAGTTATGAAGTAGCAGTGAAATAATTTTAAGGTTGGCGGTCACCAAAAGATGAAGTTGGGAGTCACTTTATTAACCTGTTTTGTTCTCTTTCTCTAGGAATGTAGAGAAATTTATCACTGGGTTTTCTGACACACTGGCATGGTCACCTTTGCTACAGACACCTAGCCACAAATATGCACCAATTACAAGTGCACAGTATAAAATTCATAGAAGTAATTAAATGATTTTAACATTGATTATATCTAAATGGTAGCATGCTTTACATACCAAGTTTAATCAAGTAAATTGATTAAAATTAGCTCCATGCATTTATTTTTCTCCCTTCCATACGGCTACAATAAAATATCCAAAAATACCTATACTGTCCCCATTATATTGTTAATGGAATGCGTGTTCAAGTATATAACGGTATCTTTGGGGGCCTTCTACTTCTATCATATGTTTTCTTCAGACATTTAGCATCCTTTCTTCAAACACCTTTAGATTTTTGGAAGGTTCTATGACAAAGTTGAGCTGATATAACTTTTTAAATGATTTTTGAGTAATTCTTACCCTTAAGATGAAGAGTAGAAATTATTGTTTTATATGGTTTCTCAAAGGAATGTGAAGAAGACATTCTGAGAGAGAGGCACAGTGCTGCCATAGGTTTGTAGGACCTATCCCTCCCTGGTAGCTTTATTAGTTTTCAGTCTTTAGTATCTAATTTTTTCATCTGATGATTAGTAAGTCTAATGTCTCCTGGGCCTTTTTTTTATCTCCAAGAGGAATAAAATGTTTATCATGTGTAACATGAAGAAGTAAAATACACATAGTTGTCAGGAGTGACAATATATAAGAGTAATTAATATGCACATAAATTTAATGCATTTAAGCATTTAAATATTGTTAAGCTTACGAGTATATGCACAAACATCTAATAATTACATTGATCTAAATCTCAGAAAATGAGTCAAGCCTATATGCATTTTAGACCTGCCTATAATCGCAGTTGCTTCGGAGGCGAATGCATGAATGAGGCCCTGTTTTAAAAGAAAGAAAGTGAAACTTCTTAACATTGATCTTATCAGACAGTCTATACAAGAAATGAGTAGTATAGGCCAAGAAATAGTACTCCTTGGCTCTACAGCTGACCATGCTTTAATAACTCCCATCTCTGGCAGCTCACATTGAAACTAAGTGTTCTGTTTTCTTCTCTGTACAGAGAAGTTTGAGGAGTGAAATGCATAAATGGATCCAATACTTAGTCCATTGTATTGTACAGTTAAATACTTAAATTATTTTCTATTATTGCTACCCTTAGGGAGAAACTTGCCGACAAATAAAACAATGAAAACTTCTGAAATGTGGACAAATATTTTGTACTGTGTTCCCAAAGCAAATTGATGAGGGTTGTTTCCAGAGTCCCTGAAGTCAGGCAGAGTGGCAGCCTAGAGCAAGGTTTCTCATGTGTAACAGAGAATAGATAGATGACTTGAAGTCTAGTCAAGATGCAGGATCTGAGCAGGCCAGAGAGGGATGTGACTGCAATTGTAGAAAACTAATAAACTCCTATGTGTTGCTGTGGCTGCTGGTTGCTCTCCTAGTTGGAGGGCAGACAGATACAGCTATGCTGTCTGCCTTTACTACAGCTTTCATTAAGATCAGCTAAGAGCATCAGCTGATAGTCCTTCCCTTTTTTTTTTTTAATTTATTTATTTATTGAGGATTTCTGCCTCCTCCCCGCCACCACCTCCCATTTCCCTCCCCCTCCCCTGATTAAGTCCCTCTCCCTCATCAGCTTGAAGAGCCATCAGGGTTCCCTGACCTGTGGGAAGTCCATGGACCGCCCACCTCCATTCAGGTTTAGTGAGTTGAGCATCCAAACCGCCCAGCCCCCCCCAAAGCCAGCACGTGCAGTAGGATCAAAAACCCATTGCCATTGTTCTTGAGTTCTCAGTAGTCCTCATTGTCCGCTATGTTCAGCAAGTCCGGTTTTATCCCATGCTTTTTCAGACTCAGGCCAGGTGGCCTTGGTGAATTCCCGAAAGAACATCCCCATTGTCTCAGAATGTGGGTGTACCCCTCGCGGTCCTGAGTTCCTTGCTCGCGCTCCCCCTCCTTCTGCTCCTGATTTGGACCTTGAGATTTCTGTCCGGTGCTCCAATTTGGGTCTCTGTTTCTGTCTCCTTTCATCGCCTGATGAAGGTTAATATTCAGGGGGATGCCTATATGTTTGTCTTTGGATTCACCATCTTATTTAGCTTCTCTAGGATTGCGAATTATAAGCTCACTGTCCTTTAATTATGGCTAGAAACCAAATATGAGTGAGTACATCCCACTCTTGGGAATATACCCAAGAGAGGCCCTATCATGCAACAAAAGTATATGCTCAACTATGTTCATAGCAGCATTGTTTGTAATAGCATTGTTTGTAAACATTGTTTGTATTCTTTCCAATAGAAGAATGGATGAAGAAAGTATGGAATATATACATATTAGAGTACTACTCAGCAGTAAAAAACAAGAACTTCTTGAAGTTTGCGTGCAAATGGATGGAAATAGAAAACACTATCCTGAGTGAGGTAAGCCAGACCCAAAAAGAGGAACATGGGATGTACTCCTTCCTGGTTTTTTATGTGAAATGCTCACACTGAGAAGCATTAGCTTTTTCTTCCTTTAATTGAATTCAACTCATTAAGTTGGGCAGGATGGGTCACCATTCTGCTACGGAGATTATAAATGCAAGGAATTCACAATTTATAAATTATGCTCCAAGTTTCATGTCAAATAATTATATAATAACAAACATGTGGGCCTTTCAAAATGTAGTTTGAAGGAACAAACGTTCTTTTAACACTCTTCACTGAATGGACCCCCCCCCCCTTTACCTAGGTGTCTGTTAACACCAATTATTCAGTTAGCAAACTTTTCTTATCATGACAACATGTAAAGAATTCTCGTTGTGTAGGGGATTTGGAATCTATCGGGTGCTTTTTAGGTACCTCTCTATTTTCTTCTTTAATCTTGTAAAACAGGGAAGCCAGAATTAATGGTTTTCTGATGCTAAGCACCCATTTTCTTCTTTGGAGAAATTTGACTTGGTCTCAGTGGATAACAGGGCTTATTAAGTTTGATAATATTTTGTTTAACCTGCAAAATTCTTTGTTTTAATTTTGATACTAAGATTATAAAGTCTTGTAGAATTATTTGGATGGACTTCCATAGTTCAGTCCCTGGGTGAGTTTATACAGGATTGTTTTCTGGGGTGTTATCTTCTTATTCAGCAACGTAGACTATTCCACTGAAGCCCACAGATGTTTGTTGCATTCTCTATGTTTACAAAGGCCACCATTCCAAGTTTCAGTGCAATTTGATGACAAATACAATAAAATTTCACATGTGGAACAATTGCAGAAAAGGAGACAGAAGACTGAAAGAAGCAGAGACAGTGGATGACAACCGCAAACGTTTTTCCTGGACAAGACAGTGTAGTTACATATATGAACTTACAACAGTTGTGACTGCAAGTTAAAGACCTAGGCTAGGTCAAGCTGGAGAAAGTCCACCCATAGGTGAGGAGCTATTAAAAACTGATCACTGCTGGGAAGGGGAAAGAGTCAACGTTCTTCAGGGATGTGGCCCCTGGGAGCCAAGTTCTTAATTAATAAATGCCCCTACAGACACATGCACACAAGTGAAATCTGTGAAATTGGTAGTGAATAGTATTTCAGAGGTAATTGGAAGGATTGGAACACAGCGATGGAGAGCTGATTTGGTCACAATATATTTTATGCATGCATGAAAACTCTCAAACAAGAAAAGAAGAAAGAGAGGGAGGGAGGGATAAAAGGAAGGAGAGAGGAAGGAAGGAAGGAAGGATTTTATGCTAGGAGTCACATTATCTCAGGAACAGGTGAGTACATGCCCATAACTACTAGTAAAATTAGGGCATGCCATGCATTATATTATGGCTCCTGTGTATGTTTGTTATCTCCTTCCCTTCCCTGTTCTTTCTCTCTTGAATATGATTGATAAACACTCTACTACTGAGCTCCATTCCAGCCCTTGTGAATGTTGAATGTCCACTTCAACACGGAAAAATGACAAATCGTTACCTCTGACGGGATCTGCAGAAACAATTACTGAAAAAAGAACTATCTCAGAAGTCTGCTGTCTGCTTCCCCTTCACATTTGCCATTTATTATTAAGGTGGCCATATTCCATAGACTTCATGCCCCTGTATTATCTTTTATAATCATTACCCCTACTCTAAAAGGAAAATCTTTCCACTCCTTTTTGGCTTCAACAATGTATTATATACCAGGATGGTGATTTCCTAAGTGTCAGAGAGTGTGGATAAGGACAACTTATACCTAACTACAAGACGTGGATACTTGTCACCATAGTGCTTTAGGTGAGGCCAATTTAATGTTGATGCAATGTGGGCAGTCCGTTACTGCAATTCAAAAATCCCAGGATCACAGTCTAGTCCCAAGCGGGACTTCATGAAGTCAACTTTTAACCAAGTCTACTGACTTTTCATGTCCATTGTCACCTTCATTCTTTGTTGTGAAAGTATTGTTTCAGGTCACCAGAAGTAGAACAAATCAACAGAGAGCATACAATTAGGATCATCAGCTCACCCATTCCCTGACACAAACATATGCTTGTTCACTTAGACATTTCTCACAAATCTTCCAACTTAAATTCTAATGTTTTCCCTTATTGCATTTACACTGTTGAAAGCTGAAAAGTGTCTTTCTCTGGAATGAATAAAACTACATTAACAATGATGGATGGGCTGGTAGTAGATAATTGAAGTACTTACAAACATGTAGGTTTCACTGAGAATAGAGCTTGATCCAAATGAGCCAAAGTAAGGGACCTGCAAAGAGAGACGACTCTGAGCACTGCAAGCACGCCTCCTTGCAAAGGTGTCTTCTAGTTTCAACCGCTATTGCATTTACATTCCAGCCAATTTTCCACACTATAAATGTCAGTCAACATCGGCTCATCATTCCCGAGGATGATTTTAAAAGAACATTAACAACAGTAAAAGTCACGTTCTTATTTTCAGTATGTAACCGAGCCTTTGCATTGTAAATATTCCTCCTGAGCTAAAATATCTTAGAATTCAAGGTCATATACCAGGGATTTTCTCCCTACTAATTATAAAGTAGATTACTCCACTTGAAATTATGTAGGTGGAAATTCTTCTCCAAGGAACCCATCCCTTTCAGATGTATTTGATCATGTTCAATATTTTTAACTATATTATATTTGCTTTCTCCTCTCTCCAAATAAGATGCACAGAATGCTTAAGGATTTGACTTATTACTCTGACATTAGTAATAAAGTCATATTAAGAATAATGTACTAGAAGTCTTTCACCTGCATACAATTTTCCTTATTAGATTTGCTTATTATTTCACTTGTCAAATTTCACTGCATCTAATGTTCCTTCTGTATGTTTGTAAAAGGTGCTTTATTGCAGACAAGTCTAATCACTATGGAAATTAGGTAATTATTTGGTGAATATTAACAATCTTTTCTATACAAAATGATACATATATTTTGAGTCTTCTTCTTTGCATTTGGGGAGAATATAGAAATTAAAGCAGTTATTGAACCCCATTTGCATACAAATGAGGCAAGAGCAATAGGATATCAGAATATTTAAAATATATTTAACTTTTAAATTTCGTGTGTATTTTTTAATTCTCTAGACTACAGCTTTTTTTCAAATTTTTCTTTGGTATGTAAAGATAAGATCATGCGTCACAAAAAGCTTTTCTGGTGATTATTTGCTAGTATACATGGGTTATTGATTTTTGTAGATTATTTTATGTTAAGAGAGAATAAATGTCCTTTATGTATGAATGATCAGCATGCTGCAGTGATTAATAGCCAGATGGTATACAGTATGTCTTTATACTATATTGGATGAATGGTTTGTAAAGCTGTAAGGTTGTTATTATGAGGAAAATGTTGATGATTTTCTCACAAAACAATCATAAAAATATTGATCAGAGTACTGTGTCTCAAAGAAAATAATAATTATGCCCCTGAGTAAATCGTGAGCAGATGTAAACAAACTAAGACCTTTCGTATAAAGATAAAAACCCATGGTATTGATAATTCTACAAATGTAAATGGTGTAGACAGTAAATAATTCTTGGATCTCAGACGCTGTCAGTACAGCAGAATGAGAGTGTTTCTTGACTTTAAAGAAAAGTATTATGTGAGAAAGAAACATAAGTACTAAAAGAACTAAGAGCTGAAGAATACTGTATGTCAATGTTTAGTGAACGTGAATGTAGGGAGCCATCTTAGGGTTGGGAAGAGACTTGCACCTAGAGGGGCTTCCAGGTGCCCAAGGCGAGGTCCCAGTTAGTTCCTGGGGCAGCTGAGGATAGGGAACCTGAAATGATCCTATCCTATAGCAATACTGATGAATATTTTGCATATCATCATAGAACCTTCATCTGGCGATGGATGGAGATAGAGACAGACCCACACTGGAACACTGGACTGAGCTCCCAAAGTCCCAATGAGAAACAGAAGGAGGGAGAAGATGAGCAAGGAAGTCGGGACCAAGAGGGGTGCACCCACCCACGGAGACAGTGGGGCTGATCTATTGGGAGCTCACCCAGGCCAGCTGGATTGTGACTGAAAAAGCAGGGGATAAAACCGGACTCTCTGAATATGGCGGACAATGAGGGTTTCTGAGAAGCCAAGGACAATGGCACTGGGTTTTGATCCTACTTCTTGTTCTGGCTTTGTGGGGGCCTAGCCAGTTTGGATGTTCACCTTCCTAGACCAGGATGGAGGGGGGAGGACTTCGGACTTTCCACAGGGCAGGGAACCCTGACTGCTCTTCAGACTCGAGAGGGAGGGGGAGAGGAGGGGGGGCGGGAGGAGTGGGAGGCTGGGAGGAGGCAGAAATTTTTTTTTCCTCAATAAAAATAAAATAAATAGATAAATAAATCAATCAATCAATAAATAAATAAAACCTGTGTTATCGATCTTCTGGTAAGCCTTTTAAATCTCACTTAGAGGACATCCAGGTGTGAGCTGAATGCTTGTGAGGCACTTGCTACATTATCAGGATTGCCATGTGACTGTCAAAAGGTATGTAGAATCTTGAGCAAACGCAAGCTCCCTTGTTTCTGTGCCAGATTGTGGCAATGTGTTGTTTTAATAAAAGCCTGAACACATTTCCACTGTGGCTAACTCGTGAAAAAAGTTTAATCTTCTACTGGACATTGCCTGGGTTGCAAAGCATCGTTTCACATTTAATGATCTACTGTAGAAGTGTAGACAAGCTGAGGAGGAGTGCTTGTTAGAAATGGCCCAGACAGCCTCCAGAGAGGGGCTGCTTCTGTAGGAAAACAAACTGAAGCAGAGGCAGGCGGTGGTGGCGCACGCCTTTAATCCCAGCACTCGGGAGGCAGAGGCAGGCGGATCTCTGTGAGCTAGAGGCCAGCCTGGTCTACAAGAGCTAG
>NC_022018.1:32623904-32626156 GCF_000317375.1 Microtus ochrogaster
TCTCTCTCTCTCTCTCTCTCTCTCTCTCTCTCTCTCTCTCTCTCTCCTTTTGCACAGCTCTCTGTGTGTTTGTGGAAGCCAGAAGTTGTGGCAGTTTGACATTAAATGTCCTCTTCTGTCACTGTTCACCATCGTTTTTGGGAAAGGCTCTCTCATTGAACCTGGAGCTGAGTGGAATTCAAGAGCCCAAGAATTCATCTTCTCACTCCCTGCTGATGGGATTATAGATTTGTACCATTGTGTATTCTCTGGTGATGGGACTATAGATGTGTACCACTGTGTCCAGATGCTTATGTAGTTGCTGAGGATACAAACTGAAGGCCACACGCCTGCATAGGAAACACTAACTGAGTGAATCATCTCCCTATCTTATGTTTTGTTTTTGTTTGTCAATGATACCCCTGCCTGATTAATATAGGCAACTTCTTAACATTATTTCCTAGCTTAAAGAAAAAAAGGTCCATATGTTGCTTGTCTTCCTAATTATCCTATACAAGGTGAAAAGAATTAAAATACAACATTTTAAACAGTTTAACTGCATAAAGAGAAATAAAATATTACACTCAAAATTTTCATATAGACTTTACAAAAATTCCCAAGATGCAATGGTTTCATCCTTCCCAGAAAGTGTTTAATTTGGGCTTTCAAACAATACTGAAGGCCACCAGCATTTCATTTACCTTTCAAGGTCTCCATAGCCACATGATGTGTGTACTCACATTGTATGTGTATGTATGTGTGTGTCTTCTTTCTTGACACTATAACAATGTTCACTAAATTAAGTGGCTTATAGAGAAGAAAGATTTCTCAGAGTTCTGTAGGCTGGCAAGTCCAAATTGGAGGTCTGGCAGGTGTGTGTGTGTGTGTGTGTGTGTGTGTGTGTGTGTGCTAAGAGACAACTGTTGTGGTTCATAGATAGCAGCTTCTGCCTAGGGCTTCTTTTGATAATAAAGGTGAAGAAAGCTCCCATGGGTCTTTCATATTAAGTCGTTAGTCATGTCATTGAAGAGTGGCACGTTACCTACTCTTATATTTGGGGATGTTCCTCAAATTTACATTAGAGAGCACAAATGTCCAGACCATAGACAAGTGCCCTTTTAATTTTGATTTTCTTTTTAGGTTTTATCCTGTAAATATAAATTCATACTTATCCAGTCATAAAGAAAAATGAAATTGTTATCTGAAGAGAAATGACAAAAGAGTAGGCTGAGGTAATTAAGTGAGACACAGAAGCACATGTGTTGTGTTTTCTCTCGTTTGTGTATCCTGAACTTTGTATAAATATAGGCCATGGCATATACCTGTATGCCTTGAAAGTACAAGGAAACTCTGTAGCAGATCAGAGACAATGAATGGAATGTGAAGGGAAAGAGGTCTAAGTATGAGAGCTTTAAGAATGGCCAAGCAAATGATACACTTACCTGAAAATACCCTTATGAAACTAAGAACACTGTACAATTAAAATATGACAATAAAATAATCCATGTGAGTTAAAACATTGAAAGAAATGAAAGCAACAATGAACAAGTAACTGTTTACAAATGGAGATTCACTGAAATTGCTGGAGGAACAGTTTTGAAGTGCTCGATTGAAAGGTAATTTCTAACTGTATGTTCCAGACACATCTCACGATGGGAGCTGTGTAGTATACAGCTGATTTCATTTCCTCTACTAAACATGGCAGAATTTATTAGCTTCTACCTTCATTTGTTTCTTGACCTTAGTTGCAAATTGCCTTCAATGGACTCATTGGCCATCAATCATAAACCAGCTTATTATTGGTGAAGAGGTGAGGTAGGTTAACAGTGGATTTGCTTATAAATCTAGAAGAGATAAATCTTGGCTCCCTCAAGGGTAGTGATGCATTTATAGGTTGCAGGTAGTATTCCTTTAAAAAAAAAAACAACTTTATAGGAAGGTAAAGTCTTCAAGACCTTGGTGTTTATGAGCTCTGAAACTTGTGTATCTGCAGAATTGTAAAATACTCTAATAAAATAAAATAGGAGGCTGCTTGTATTTGATTGTGTTACCACCTGAAGTGCTTGTGTGGGCAGTATAGAGGTTCTATAAAGCAACTTTATAGCTGAACTTGAGTTCTTCAGGTGTGGAGGTAGTAAACCTGCTGTTTTTCATTTACAGGTATATAAGGTCTATAGATAAAAATAACTAAGGGAAGATAGAAATGGTTTAATTTCTCAAAAGAACCCAAAAAAGGCCAGACGGTGGTAGCGCACGCCTTTAATCCCAGCACT